>NC_134692.1:11943231-12086031 GCF_050947455.1 Rhinoderma darwinii
AGAAGGGAAGGTGACAGAGGGCAGGGTCGAGGAGACGCAGGGTCTTGGAGGCAGAGGGCAGGGTAGAGGAGACGCAGGGTCGAGGAGGCAGAGGGCAGGGTAGAGGAGACGCAGGGTCGAGGAGGCAGAGGGCAGGGTAGAGGAGACGCAGGGTCGAGGAGGCAGAGGGCAGGGTAGAGGAGACACAGGCCGCAGGGTAGAGGAGGCAGAAGTCGGGGTAGGGGAGACGCAGAGGGCAGGGTAGAGGAGGCAGAGGGCAGGGTAGAGGAGATGCAGGGCGCAGGGTAGAGGAGGCAGAGGGCAGGGTAGAGGAGGTGCAGGGTAGGGGAGACGCAGGGCGCAGGGTAGAGGAGGCAGAAGGCGGGGTAGGGGAGATGCAGAGGGCAGGGTAGAGGAGGCAGAAGGCAGGGTAGAGGAGGCGCAGGGCGCAGGGTAGAGGAGGCAGAGGGCAGGGTAGAGGAGGCGCAGGGTAGAGGAGGCGCAGGGTAGAGGAGGCGCAGGGTAGAGGAGGCGCAGGATAGAGGGGGCGCAGGGCGCAGGGTAGAGGAGATGCAGGGCGCAGGGTAGAGGAGACGCAGGGCGCAGGCTAGAGGAGACGCAGGGCGCAGGGTAGAGGAGACGCAGGGCGCAGGGTAGAGGAGACGCAGGGCGCAGGGTAGAGGAGACACAGGGCGCAGGGTAGAGGAGACGCAGGGCGCAGGGTAGAGGAGACACAGGGCGCAGGGTAGAGGAGACGCAGGGCGCAGGGTAGAGGAGACGCAGGGCGCAGGGTAGAGGAGACGCCGGGCGCTGGGTAGAGGACGCAGGAGGCGGCGGCAGAGTGTAGGATGGGGATGACTGAGAAGGAGTAAAGAGGGAACCAAGGAAGGAGTTGAGTTTGCAGAAGACGCAGAGTTTGTAATATGAAGAATATAGAGGAGGGTGCAGAATGGACGAGGTATTAGCTGAGAGTGACTTAATACCAGTTTTTTTGCAGCTCTGGTAAATTGCTATGTAGATAATTCGGAGGACAGTGACAAGTACAAGTGTCTCCCATTCCAGTGTTGTGTGTGGATAAATGCTAATTACACATTGTTTAAAAGAAAATGACACCGCCGAGCGTCTACTTAGGCAGCGCTGACGTCATCTACGATACTGAAGGTTTCTCTGAAGCACTGAGACGTTTAGAGCGACACGCAAGAGGTTAAAAACCAAGACAGCAATATCCAAGCAATTAACAAGACAGAACTGCTTGTTGCTGTGATTAGACAAAGCAATCAATAAAGTTATTTGAATTTTGCCTAGAAGTGACTTTTTGGGTTTTAAACCACTCTATAATCCTTGCAGCAAACCCGAGACACAAGGCAGAATAATGGCGGGAGAGCGTCTGCCCAACCCCCGGCGTATAATGGCCTGTAAAGCTTTATCTGTTACCCAATGGCTTCTCTGTGTAGAATTATAACCCCAAATACGCGTCTGTATCCACAAAAGCATCTGGATGGAGACATCTTCCTATTGCATAAGGCCCATCTATTGTTTAATATATATATATAGCTGTACGTGTGAATATATAAAACTAGGTAATATGCAATATTTTATCAGGTGAAAGTGGTTTCTTCCTGACCGTACAGCAGCCTGCAGTTCTACAATCCTGTACTCACACTCTGTAAATGTCCTAAACCTCCTCATTATCCAAAAAATCCAACCGGGAACAATACAGTAAATAGAAGACAAATAGGAGGGAGAGGAGGGGGATGCAGCTGGAGTTTCTCACTGTTTTAATGAAATAGTGAGATGGGAGGGGCAGCAGAGGAAGGTCACTGATTGGCTGCTATTGGTAGTATCTGCTTATTCAGGAAGCCTAGATGAAGACTCTGTAGCGGAGTGGCAGCTGGCCAAATAACAGTCTATAAAGTCTATGCAATAGTCCTTAGCACAAGAGTACCTGTAAGAGTCCAGAGAGGAGCAGAGACTTTGGCACGGAGGGAACTTGACGTGGCAGATGACGCCAGATGTGGCAGATGATGCCAGACGTGTCGGATAATACCAGGCATGGTATATGACAGCAGGCGTGGCAGATGAAACTGGCGTGGCAGGTGACACCAGGCGTGGCAGATGACACCAGACGTGGCAAAAGATACCAGGGATGGTATATGACAGCAGGCGTGGCAGATGACAACAGCAGTGGCAGGTGACACCAGGCGTGGCAGATGACGCTAGACGGGGCGGATGATACCAGACATGGTATATGACAGCAGGCGTGGCAGATGACAGCAGACGTGGCAGGTGACACCAGGCGTGGCAGATGAGAACAGATGTAGCAGAGGACACCAGGCATGGCAGACGATACACACGACTCCAACTAAAGGCATAGGTACAGGAGACAACACAGCAACAGGATACAGGAAGCAGGATACGGGAACACTGGGAGCAGGATACAACTAAGGGACCATTTGCAATACGAACATGGGTAGACAACAACAACGCTCAGGCAAGGAGTGGAAGGGCGGAGACCTTTTTATAGTCCAGGGTGATCTGGGGATAGGGAGGGGGAATTTTAGTAAGCGCATGCGCTGGCCCTTTAAGAACGGAGACGAGAGCGCGCGCACCCTAAAACACCATGCAGTCCAGGATGGCCACGCGAGCTGGCATCTCCGAGGAGGGAGACACTGGCAGGGGGCCAGAAGTTTGCGGCCGTCCGATGATGGGGAGCAGAGGCAGTCCGCGGCTGTAACCGCTACAGTGGAATCAAGGAAAAAGTCAAAAAAAGTCAAAACATTTCTTGCTCCACTACATCTAATATACATCTATAGCTGACTAAGGAGCTATGATAAGCATTCTTTAAGGAGGGTAGTCTTCTTCTGGACATGGCCGAATACAATGCCAGCATGGCACATCCGATTAAGTAGAGTAGTAGCCTCCTATAGAGTCGAACCCTGGGCTGGCTGATAAATCTAACCAATGGAAAGCCCTTCAATGTTCATCATCGTCATGCTGGGGGGTCTGGATGTTTGCATGTTTTATATTTTTCATTGGAGATACAGAAGACGAGCACCGCAAGATACAATGAGATACATCCGGCAATAGATATTTGCTGACGACAATTGCATGACAATGGAATAAAAGAGAGAATAGCAAATTAGCAGAAACCCGAACAACGAAGAGTGTAGAAGAATGAGAATGTAGGTGGTTAAATCTGCAGCCCACCATCCAGCCGGTGCGTGCAGAATCCTATAGGCGATCTATACTGTGTGACAAAGATATAAGTACCTGCTCAGGTTGGAGCATAAAAATACAAGTGAACTCGCCCAAATCTAATGGTAGTTGTCATGTTCAGTGATGCCTGATATCTGTATTTAGTAGAACAGACATAATTAGTATATTGCTGCCACAACAGAAAAAGAAAATAGTTCTAAATATACCGTACTTCTGCTGCGGACCTCCCGTTCTCAGCATGTTATGTTACGACTCTCACCTAAGTACCTTGTACCACAATCGGTTTGGCGCTGGCTAAACTGGGGTGCGGTCTAAGGAATCCCCACGTTCTTCCCCCCTAGCAAGAGGGTACAGTGTGTCCTGGATGGATTCCCAGGTCGCGGTCCCCAGAGTAGTCACTGATTTTCGGCTGATGCACTGTGAGGAATGTCAGAAGCAAAGTCAGAAACAAACTGCTACAAACTAGAGGAGAAGATGGAGACAAACCAGGAATCAATAACCAGGAGGAAGGACAACAAGTACCAGGTTACAGAATCGAAGGGAGCGGGACGATGATGTAATCCAGAGACAAAATCAAGGTCAAAATCGGGGTCAAAATGCAGGACCAACACAGGCAGCTGGTCCATAGCTAAACTTCTCATCTTCCGCCAGGCGTGACATCATCCGTGCCGGCCGGCTGCTCTGGAAAACTGAAGCAGGCGGCGCCTCTGCGCCGGGAACTCTATTGCCGCAACAGTGGGTTTTCTAAATTCATCCGAATCTCGCAAAACCACTTTCAGTGAGCACTACTATGTATTATAAGGTCAGGTGCACCACGGTGCATTGCAGCTCATTCTCCACCAGGTTTTTGGTGTTCTTTTTTCCTCTCAAAACTCGAATTAGTTCCAAATAGGAAAAAATTATAAAGAAACATGTTATAGCTTCAATTTAGGATCGCATCCAAGTTTTGGCGTCAGAAATAATTGGTAGCAAAACTCGGCAACCACAGTGTGTGAACGACGCCATCATCGAAACATTGGAATTCCATCTTCTTTTTGGAAAGTTTTAAAATCTTAGCTCCACCTGAGGCAACTGTAGAGATGTAGTAGTGCCAGAAATGTTGTGTGTAACCTGTATATTTTGGGTCTATTTCCTACTCTCTGCTGCTCTTTTTGTAAATGTTCATTTTCTCTTCCATGGCGCTTCCTGGTATGATATCGGAGCTGTGCTGTGTGACAATCAGATGCCTCCTCCTGCTGCTCCCCCTCATACTGTTTCACTTAAACAGTAAGAAACTGTAGCTGCATCTCCCTCCTCTCCCCTCCCCCCTTTCTACATTTTACTGTTTTACACAAGATGGATTTTTTGGTGGCTGAGGAGGTTTATGAACATTTATAGGGAGAGGAGTACTACATGCTGCTAGAAGATGTGGAAAATGACACTTACCCTAATTTAAGATTTATTACAAATTTCTACGTATTAAAAAATAAAAAATATAAAAAGAGATACATTGTACATAAGGAATGACATTTGGATAGTTCATGTGTTGTCCCAGTCTGCTGCATCTAGTTCCGACACAGAGGCGTAACTTGAAGTTCCTGGACCCCAATTCAGAATTTTTAACAGGGACCCCCATTTATCGTGTTCCATTTATTTCTCACATGAGGCAAAGGGGCATTTGGCCCCCCTCAGGCACTAGGGCAGATGCAACTGCTACCTCTCAAGGCCCTATAGCTAAACCTCTGTTATGACATCATGGCGATGTTCTTCAGGGTGGGCTCATTCTGCACATGTTTCCAGTGCATCCCTGGTCTAGGTACAGAAATATTTTTGGCAGTACCCTTGAAGAGGAGGGTGGAGGGACTGGCACTACCTTTGCTCCGACAGACTCTTGAAATATCCTCATCGCTAAATGAAATTAGCTGCTATCAAGTGGGATATTAATGGTAGAACGAAACACAGAAAGCGACTACATGGAGCTGAAGGCAGAGAACGGGAGAATGAATGGCTTCTGAGGAGAAAAGGAATTGCCTTGGAAAGGAGACAAAAGATAAGGAAGGAAGGCGGCTGCTAAGAGATGAAGCGACGGCTGAAGAAGAAATTAATTCACAGAATAAAGTAATGGTGTAACACGGGCTGCGGAGAAGGGATGTCTGGGGAGAATATACAAAGTTTTGGGAAGATGAATCAGATATATGTGTTGTTTTTACCCCGTATATACCCAAAAACTGCCATACAATGCCAAATAATACCGCCATACAAATGAAGGTTTACATATTTGGCATCCAATCCTTGGGAGCCCCCTGGCAAATGGGGGCCCCAGGCGTTTGCCAAGTTTGCCATCCCCTAAAGCCAGCCATGGTGCTCCCTTAGTCTCTGCGAAGACATGTCGATATAATGTGAAAATTGCCAAGCAATCCAATAGCAGGAGGCCGCAGTGATGTCATGGCCCAAAGGGAAGTGATGTCTCTGGCTGCCATTGGAGGTCACAGTCACGTGGAATGGACGTGTCATCACAGAGGATGAGGGATTGCCTACCAGTTATGATATTACAAGACACAATCAAAACGCATGAAATGAATTAACATTAAAGACTGAGACGTAGGAAGGGTTAATTGTTCAATTTCTCTGCACATTTGGGGGTCCCTGAAAAAAATATAAATGTACTTAAGGGGGTACTTAGAAGAGATTGATTTACAGTAAGGGGTAGATATTAAGAAATATTGCAGTAAAACTAAATCTTTTCAACTTCCTTTTATATACTTTGTGCTGAAGTTCCTTAGCACGTTTAAGATCTCTGCTTTCTGTCAGTGAATGAAAATATTCAATATCCGGCCATATGGTTGGCCATTGACTCGAACGGGCTGAAATGATCCAACAAATTCTTTCGATAGGTGGAGGTCCCTGATGTAGGACCCCACCTACTGGACCTTTCTGACATAAATGTCTATAGTGGGAAAACCCATTTAAGCCATTCCTTCTGTTTTTCTAGGTTGGTCTGTAGGTAACAGTCGTGCGGTGTCATAGTTGCACATATGGTGCTTATCTATGACTAAATACATCCCCTATATGCCCATACATAAACTTTTACCCATACTCATTTTTGTGAATTTGTAGGAGTTGCAGCAGAAATGTGCCAGAAAAGTGGCGTAAAGTACATGTGAAATAATGGCGCATGTGACGTACATCATAAAGGTTAGGTCAGTGTATTTTGTGCAACTGTCTAAATACTTTTTATTTATTTTTGAGATACAGCTGCTTTGTATCCTGTATACAGAGCAGTTGTATCGTGCGCTGAAACCTGAATCCGTCAGGTCAGTGGGACTGACGGATTAAGTGACATCGGGTCCTGGGTGTCCCTGACATGCAAGATTGAGCTGTAAGGCCCCATGCACACGACCGTAGCCATGTGCACGGCCGTGATTTTCGGGTCCGCCGGGGGCGGAGTGTCACCCGCGAGCCGCCCGCAAATCGCGGGCCGTGCACATGGCCGTGGCCATTATTTCCTATGACCCTGCGGTCCGGGCTCCTGGGCCATGCACGGACCGTGGAAACCACGGTCGTGTGCATGGCCCCATAGGAATGAATGGGGCCGCAATTCTCCTGTGGATTTTCGATGGAATTGCGGCCGCAAAAGCACGTTCGTGTGAATGGGGCCTAACGGTCCATTCACACGACCATAGTTTTCATCCATCCGTAAATACGGATCTGTAGTCATTTATAATCATCCGCACATCGTCCGCATATAAGGAACGGTGTCCGCAATGCATCCGTATTTACGGATCCGAAAAAGAAAACCACAAAAGATGTGCAACATCTAAAAACCTGTCGCCGCCTAGCAACGCTTCTGTAATTACGAACGTCTATGTGTGCACATCCGTAGCCGTCCGTAATTACGGAAGCGCCTATAGACTTCTATGGGGAGTCCATGCTGTAATTACAAAAAATTACGGCCAAAAAAAGGACATGTTCTATAATTTCTATGGCATAAACATCGATCCGTAAAAATACGGAAAGGTAAGTACGGATGAAAAATACGGTCGTGTGCATGGGGCCTTACCGATCAGTTCATAACTTAGATGTGATCGATAACAGGTGGATCCTGCGTGTCAGAGACAGATACGACGTCTATCACTAAACCCGTCAGTCCCGCGGACCAGCCGGATTCAGGTCTCAGCACCAGATACAGCTGCTCTGTAAACAGGATCCATAGAAGCTGTATCTCAAAAAGTAAAAAATAATTTTGAATAATTTATTTAGAAAGTTGCACAAAACAGACAGACATTTATATATATATAAAAACAAAAAAAACACGATTTCAAAGGTGCCCACCTGTCTTTCCTACATAGCAAATAGGCCCTTTCAGCACCACGGACAGCGCCCATAGAACCACATCTACTGTGACATAACCGCTACGCGTTCAGCCTCCCATGATAACCAGTAGCGGAAATCACACATCTGCAATATTTTTTTCCATATTTTATTTTTAAAAAAAAATAATTGTCATTTCCTAACCCATCACAAGGTAACACAGCCCGGAGCACGTTCGTAATACCCTGTTGTGCCCACGTCTCATTTAACATTTGTAGAACGCTGTATAGGTTTGTGTATGCCGCGCCATACAAAGCAGGGCACCAGGGGAGTCATGTACCAGACGATGATATCAAAACAGGAGGACGTGGATGAGTGATAGTGTAACAAAGGACAAGTAGAATGGGCCGCACGTCACCAAGAGTTGGGTCCATCCCAAGAGTTTTTTTTTACTAATGAGCGGGCACATTCTTTAGCTTTGACATAGATTAAGAGCTGCGAGGCGCAGGTCACCAGTTAACAAAAGGAAAACCTGGCGTGCTAAGGCATGCAGTTCTGGGAAAGTACTCCTGAATGACAAGGGAGTGCTGGCGCTGAGAGAAGCCGCTTTGTAGATGGAGAGCACGCGCTCACTTCTTGCATTGTCTCCATACATGTCATTCAATCATCTGACTGAACTTGAAGGTATTGTCCTTGTCTATGCGGTTTATCACGTCGCTAATTGGAAGAACTCATGATATAACCTTCCCGGTATCATGGCCTAACTCAATATACAATAGTCAGCACTATACTTAATAGGGAACTTACACAGTGAAGACGTTCCATTGTTTATGTGGAGAAGACTAAGGCCACGGCCATTGAGCGCTGCGGGCATAAAACGCAGTGGAAAATGCTTTCACTGCCTCACATTGATTTCAATGGGAGGTCAGAGATGGAAACGCGGGAAGAAAGTGCATACCACATCTTTTTCCCGCTAGCGTTGTTTTCCGCTTGTGGGAGAAAATGCCTCTGCCTCCCATTAAAATCAATGGGAGGCGATTCTGGCCGTTTTTTGGCCCGGTTTCCGCGCCAGAAAACTCTGTGTGAGCTAGGCCTAATGGCTGAGTAGATGGTGAACATCAGAGACTGCACCAAAATGTTGCCCAAATTAAGAGGTCTAAGGAGTCTAAGGGGTTGGCTTATCTCTGAACAGCTCAGCTCAGTTCGTTGAAGGTTTTGGCTAATCACATTTATTGTTGCTCAAGAGTGTTTTGTGAGGCCAATCAGCTGTCAGTATATAGAGAAAGCTGTGGAATGTTTGTCATGGAAAAAAACCATTTGATAACAATTTTTAGATATGTACAGTATCTGTGTACCGGAGAAGTTCAAGTTATAGTATGCTATTGGCTGATTTTTTGATTTGCTTCTTCTTTTATTTTTAAACTCTGTCTTTTCTGACATGCCTGCTTGGGGAGCTGCAAGTTCAGTGGGCATTCCCTGCTTGTGGAGCTGCAGGTTCAGAGCTCAGTGGGCATTCCCTGCTTGTGGAGCTGCAGGTTCAGAGCTCAGTGGGCATTCCCTGCTTGTGGAGCGGCAGGTTCAGAGCACAGTGGGCAATCCCTGCTTGTGGAGCTGCAGGTTCAGAGCTCAGTGGGCATTCTCTGCTTGTGGAGATGCAGGTTCAGAGCTCAGTGGGCATTCCCTGCTTGTGGAGCTGCAGGTTCAGAGTTCAGTGGGCATTCCCTGTGAAGCTGTTCTCTATTTCTCTCTCCCCTTTACTTCTATTAGTGCTCTAGCCATGTGCCTGTTCCCTACCTCCCCTTTCCCTTTTACATACAGACTTTCTGTAAAAGTGATTTCTGGGAGAAAATGCATTTCCGAAGTCTTCTTTAGTGATATATAACCTGATGTGTGCTAATAATATCTACTTGCTTGTACCACAGATGTCTCTACAGTGCTCTGACGGAGATTAGCAAGAAGCAGTGGACAAGTACATGACTAAAGGATCAACTACACACAGTTTATTTGAAACCTGTAACCATATAGATGCATAGGAGCTGTATATACAAAATGGTAGGAGGGTTTTAATCAAGACTATTTGCAGTTGTTTCTTTTTTTAGTTTTTTTTTATTTCACCTTCATTTGTTCAAAACAAAAAAGGTGCAAATAGCCTTTAAACTATGGATTTTTAGAAGGCTGGACAGGGAAGATTCCCAGATGAATATTCATAAGCAGTTTTAAGGATTGAAAACATAGATGGCATTCAGGATTATGACAATGTAAGTTAATTAAAATAAAATATACAAAAACCTCATTATGATGAGTTTTTGGAGCAGAAATTTCAAGGGGAAAAAAATCTTAGGTTCCATGGTCATGTGGCTACATGACGCTGCTGCTAACCAATCATACAGTTCATAGTATTGTGACCTTTCCTGAAGAAGTTTACTACTCATATAGATAACTTTAAGTCTTAAAGGGGTATTAAAGAATTAAAAAAAACATGGCTGCTTTTTTCCAAAAACAGTGCCACACGTTTCCACTGGTTGTGTGTGGTATTGCAGCATAGACCCTTTCACTTCAATGGAGCTGAAATTTCAGACACAACCCATGGACAGGTGTGGCGCTGTTTCTGGAAGAAAACTGCCAAGTTTTTCTTATTCTGTACATTACCTTTTAATATGTCATCATGTGTGTGTATATGTATGTATCTATGTATATATATATAATTTTTATTTTTATTTTTAGCCTGTGTAGAGATACATTGCATCCGTCATATATATAAAATCAATATCTCACATTCTCAGCCATACGGAAAAATAAAGTTTCCAGACTTTTTCAGGCCGACGGATAATTAAAATTGCACGTGCTCTCTGGGGGATGTAATTTTTCATTTGCGCTGCCTGTTCTGTCGAACAATCTAATGCTGTATGATTTGATAGTCTCCTTGTGTAAGGCTAATTTAAGACTGAAGAGGAGATCACTCATAATGTTTCAGGCCTCGTATTGCAGCTGCAGGATTTGGAAGCTCCTTACTTACAGCAGAAGAAATGTCTTAACCCATGATAAACATTAGATATGCCTTCAATGTCTGGGCCCCCAACAATGGGAACACCACTGAGCTTGGAATAAGGGGCCATGATTGGGGTTGTGCTGAAATTCCTGCTACAGCTCTAGGTGAGGACTGACTGCTGGACTTAACCAGATGCCCTGGACCCTTCTTTCTAGGTCTGATATTCCATTAGTATTTATTGTCAAATAACCCCCCTAAAAGCGTTGTCCGGAATTTAAAAAAAAATTCTTACAAAAGCAACGTCACACCTGTCCATAGGTTGTTTGGTATTTCAACACTGCTCTATTGTACTGAATGTAGCTCAGCTGCAATACCCCACACAACCTGCGGCCAGGAGTGGCGCTATTTTTTCTAATCCAGGAAGGCCTATTTAAAAATTTTATTGCAAGTAGGGACTCAGAAAGTTTTTAGCAGAAAACACAATGGAGAATGTAATGATGTCATTTAAAGGGCACTCTCCCTTTGGAAACCGCCCCTTTGCAGATGCTTATTTTGGCCATATAGAGGAAATAAAAGCTAACCACTTCTTAGGGGCCTCCTCTATTAACCAGAGCAGACAAACACTAGAAAAAGTAATCATCACTCAGTGGGATCGTCTACATTTATGTATTCCGCAGGTTTTCCTAGACTTGACCTTCCAACGTCAGCACTGCAATGTCCCCCCAAAAAATTTCTTCCAACATTTAAAAATTTAAATGAGGTAAAACCCAAACTCCCCTTTTCCCCATCTGAAGGAAAATAATGTAGCATGTAATGAGATTTTTTTTTGTTGTATACTTTTCTTAGACTATTGTTTCCTCAATGGTGCGTGGCTGTCACAGATGCCCCAAATGTCTATGCTAGCCAAAAAAAATCTGATAGAGTATTTGCCAAAAATGCACCCCAGAGTATCAGTAACATATGGCCCAAGCCCCAGTTTCCAGCCGCACTTATCTCTGCAGTGATTCCACCACAAAAAACACTACTCAGAACAATCTTATATATTACCCAGAAGACTGTATTTCTTCCTCCAGTTCAGCCTCCTGGGATGATGTTTCATCCCATGTGACCGCTGCAGCCAATCACAGGCTGTAGCGGCGGTCAGATGGGATGAAACGTCACCCCAAGTGGCCTGCCTGGATGACATCAGGGGGTCGGCCTCCTGGGATGATGCTTCATCGCGTGTGCATACCTCCCAACTTTCAAGTATCACAAAGAGGGACAACTGATGCTGAGCGTGCAGTGCGTCGCACCAATTTTTTCCTTTTAAGCCATGCCTCTAATCCCACCCAATCCCCGCCCATACACACCCGATTCAACCCACACAGTATCATGCTCCCATAGTGTCCCCCACACAGTATAATACCAAATAGCTGCCCCTACACAGTATAATGCCCTCTAGCTGCCACCATACAGTATAATGCCCCATAGATGTACCCATACAGTATAAAGCCAACACAGATGCCCCATACAGTATAAAGCCAACACATATTCTCCCATGCAGTATAATGCCCATACAGATGCCCCCATGCAGTATAATGCCCAAACAAATTCCCCCATAGAACATAATGCCCCCAGAGATTCCCCCATACAGCATAAAGCCGCCATAGCTGCCCTATACAGTAAAATGGCCATACAGATGCCCCCATACAGTATAATGCCCCCATAGCTGCCCCATACAGTATAATGCCCCATAACTGCCCATACAGTATAAAGCCCCATAGCTGCCCCCCACACAGCTTAAAGCCCCCTACAGTATAATACCCACAAAGCTGCCCCTAGTGTCAGTGCCCATATATAAAGTACCAGTGCCCTCTCGATAGTGCCACAGTGTCCATGTAGATAGCTCCTCTATATAGTGCCACAGTTTACAGGCTGCAGTGGTCACATGGACTGCCGCGTCATCCAGAGAGGTCGGGCTGGATGCCGAAAGAGGGACGCGTCACCAAGACAACGGCCGGTAAGTATGAAATTCGTCTACTTTCACTAGGGAAAGTGCTGTCCCTTCTCTCTATCCTGCACTGATAGAGAGAAGGGAAGCACTTTTACCGCAGTCCGCAGCAGCCAGTCCGCATCAATTTACTGCACATTTTGGGCAGATCCGCCGCAGAATCTGCAACGCAGATTCTGTGCGGCATTGATGCGGACAGCTGTGGAGGAAAACCGCCACGTGGGGCCATGCCCTAAAAACTGCACCACAATTTGATGCGGTTTTTGGGCCGGAGTTCTCTGCGGCGCACAGGGCAGATATGCGGAGTGCTTTTACGCAGCGTATCCGCCCTGTGTGAACTTAATGCGAATTTATTTAAATAAAAACTGCAATGTGTGCGTGTAGCCTAAAGAAGAGTCGGGCGCCTTAAACGGCTGAGTAATTGTCTCATTGTTGACTCCGTAGGAGTCTCCGCGAGTGCTAATATCAGGCCGATTGTGGAGCGCGTCTCTTATTAAGATGATTAATCTGCTGTATCCTCTGATAATGAACCCGTCACTGTCATCTGTCAAATTATAAAGTCTCGTCATCTATGGACCTTAAATATTCAGTTATGAGCAGGCCGGGGGACAACTTATGTGACCACCATGACAGCAGAGGCGTCCGCTTCCCTGGATTGATTACGCTTTATTAATGGGTCATATGAGCGATCAGTAGATGTATCGACTCCCCAGCTGATATATTGGGGGCCACGTATCAATATTGCGGTGAGTATGACGCTTATTTTATATTGCAGTGCCGTAAATGGCGCCATCTGCAACACATTTTTCAAATATTACATAACTTGATTGAAAGTTGAACACATGCAGGAAGCTGTTCAATAATCTAACCAGGCGCCATTTTTTTTTCTATTTGCGTTGCAATACTTTGACGCCCTATCAACAAATACGGTGCACGTTTTTTTTTATGCCATAGTAGTGTGAATTTATCAATCGCTCTACGAAAGTTTTCTATTGTAGAAACTGCGCAATTTTTGCAAAAAGTGCGACTTTTGCAGCATTTGTACCTCAGGGCACTTGACCAAAAAGTAAGTGGGGCTTAGTGATAATTTAGGCGCAACTTACTCCAGCGTTTTTTAGATTAAGACCGGCCGACTTGATAAATGAACTCCATTGTCTGATTTAGTTGCGCCATTTATCTGGCGTACAAGGTTAGAATTATGATGTCAGGGGAATGATATGGATGTGAGTCTCAGCTGTCTGCACGGTGATGCTATCGTGCCGCTGTAATAAAGCCTCATCCATGCAGATGAACATACGGAGGGGCCTGCGCTGTCCGCACAGCTGGGGGGAGGGAAGAGGCGAGATGGGATAAGCTGAGAACGTGCCACTCTTGCCAAGGGTTCAACCAGATCTCTCCAGGTAAGTGGCTGGCCGGGGAGATATCTGATTGTGTTCAGTGCTTGGCACAGCGGGGGAACCTCTGGAAGACACGAGGACTGCGGCAGGGACGTGATTGACAGAATGGATCACCGGCCATTAGGCAGACGGAAAAAATGTACTCCAATCTGAAAACCGTTATTTGTCATTCTGAATTAACTAGAGATATATGCCTTCTGTATAATAATCAGCAGGGGGCAAATTACCAAATAGCCCTGTTTATGTCCCGTAAAAAAAAATACAAAAAAAAAAATTGCAGCAGCACAGAGTATTTTAGGAGAGTAGTGCACTGATCTTGTGGGAGGCAGTGATCTATCCAGTCATGTGATGATGTCAGTGAGGACAGGGCCAATGTCATAATGTGAGGAGGGGGATGGATACAAAGGGGAGGTCAGATTTTGAGGAGCAGGGTGTCACAGCAGCACAGAGCACTTCTATGTTCTTATCTGTCCACTCGTGATATTAGTGAGGACAGGGCTGCATGTGACAGGGGCAGTGTCATGATGGGAGGAGGGGGATGTAGACAAGTGAAAGGTCAGTCACATAGTGAGAGAAAGAGGAATCTCAGCAGCACAGAGTATTTAGGGATAGGGTGTGCTGATTTCGTGGAAGGCAGTGTCCTGTAGTTTTTTGTTTTTTCATGAGATACTACTTAAGAGAAGTGGAATGGAGGCAGGTGGCAGACTGATAGTAGAGACAGAGAGAGCAGGGTCCTCCAGCAGCACAGAGTATTTCAGTAGGTGGTATCATGCAGGAGGCTGCATGTGACTGTGGCTGTGTGATGATGTTAGAAGGAGAATGGGAGGTCACAGGCTGATAGCGGGAGGAGCAGGATATTTAAAGCATTACCTCCCTGTCAGATTTTCTAGGCAAATGAAGTTTTAGCAAAAAGTTACCGATCGCTTCTAATATTCTAAACAACAAAAAAAGAGGAAAATGTCAGAGAGAAAATGCCAAGTTACCGAGGAAGGGACCTGCGAGATGTCAGAATATTAAGAGCATTTATGTGGCTGACAAACTAATCGTCTCTGAACTGTAATCGCTGCAGAGGTGAACGCACTACAGACCGGTTTTATTAACCCTTTTAGGACCACTCTGGTTTTGGCCAAAATAATACAGTAAAATTCGCATTATCTACTTTGCCAGATTATTAGAAAATTCCAAATCGTTAGATATGTATATATATTGGTGGCACCATTGGTGGCCCTGCCCCCCAGGAATGCCATGGACTCATAATGTCATGCTGCATCTATCTATCTATCTATCTATCTATCTATCTATCTATCTATCTATCTATCTATCTATCTATCTATCTATCTATCTACCTACCTATCTATCTATCTATCTATCTATCTATCTATCTATCTATCTATCTATCTATCTATCTATCTATCTATCTATCTATATATCTATCTCGACATCATGAGTCAATGACCTCCCTGGGGGTGGGGCCACCAATGTGCTAGTGCGGATGTTGAAGGCCAGTGGATCACAATGTGACGATGACTCATTCACCAGCGCTGACAAGAGGACATGCTTATCAGCCTACAAACTTTCCCATATCATCAGAATGCGCCCCACTAAGCAGTATTCAATTCCTGAATGCTATGACCCCGCCTCCGAGGATCTGAAGGGCAGGACTATTTTTTATTTTGTTTTGTCCTTTGCAGGATTGTTACAATTTCCAGACTCTCATGGGGCCAGACTAGCAGGACTTTACTGTATATACTTTACTTAGGCTGGGCAGGATGTAGGATCCAGGCAGCCAATGGATCTAGAAATGTTTGGATTGTTTTCTATGATGTTTTTGAAATCTCTTGTTGCTTGGCTATTTTGACAATCCCTATTCTTTACTAGATACAAGCAAAATTCCTTTCATCTGGCATCCAATATTCTACAAAACTTCATAATCCAGCACTTTCCAGCTCAAAACTGCCATTAAATGCTAAATTTCACAAAACCAGAAGACGGAACAAAAAACAACATACAAAAAGTCTGATAATCCGGGACTAAACTGCCACATAAAACAAGAAGTAGAGAATCCGGAATCTCCTCCCAGCAGATCTTGAGTTAATATTTCGTTTTTGTGCTTTCTTCTATACTCTCCACCCTTATATGTGAGTATTATATACTTTTCTATGACCGTCCAATAATCCAGCACCTATCACCTTCCATTGATGCCGGATTAAAGAAATTTTTACTGTTTATTATATATTATACAGAAAATGTTTTTTGTTTTTTTTTAAATTAGAATTCGTTCCTTGGGGGCTCTGACCCAGAATTATTTTAATGAATTTTTTTTGTAATTTCCCTTTAACACAAAGCAAATGAGGTGGTTGAAAACAATAATAACGTAAGAAATAAAGGCAGGGGGAATAACTTCCCCCCTCGCGATTCCCAGGTGTGCGTTGGGAGAGTGAGCGCAGCGCTGGAGCGGACTCTGCTGAAATCTACACTTCTTTCCCAGCACCGGCTGAGCGTAATGTGAGGGGAGCCGCGGAGTTAATGCCCCGGGGCTGATTTTCTGCTGGATCCCCCCTGGAGGACCTCTGTGGGTCAGTAAATTCTGCTGATACCTAGAATTATTACGCCTGGCATTGCATTAACCCGTTCCCAGCCGCAGGGGAGTGAGGACCAGTAAGATGTGACTTGACTGTAATGGTTTTTAACCCTCTCCTGTCGCTCATCAGCTTTTATCGCTGCCTGTTTTTGGCAGATTTGCATCTCTGGAATATTCTGTTGCTTTCTTTTGAGAGGCGCGGGGGGAGCTGCAAAAATTAAGTAGGGATAATGAATCCTGTAAATTGTGGTGGTTTTCACGCCTGCAGGCACGGATTAAAGGGGGTCTGTGTATAATAGGAGGAGGTCAATCGCATTTATGCAAAGAACCAGATGTTATGTCCTACTAATTTTTTGAAAACTTTAACTTAAAGGGAAATTGCTTCTTTTTGTGTACTCTGCCAGTATAGGGGCCCTGAGAGCTGGACTTGGGGGGCCACAATGAAGGGGTAGCAGAGGTTTCAAGGAACTCATTCTAGATTCAAAGCACTTGTTGGTTTAGGGGAAAGTCTTTAAAGGGGTTTCCAGCCACTAATAATTGATAGCCTATCCTCAGGATAGGCCATCAATAGCTGCTGGGTTGGGGTCACGGCTCTCGGGACCCCCGCCAATCAACTGTTTTTGGAGGGGCCGCAGAGCTCGTACGAGGGCTGCTTCCCCTTCATGTCTTTTTGCTCACTGTGGATAGTCGACACTCATTTAGCGGTGATTCACAAGTATTGTAGTCTATCCTCCATTCACTTCAGTGGGAGAGCACGAGCGCTGCGGCCCCTTCAAAACAGTTGATCGGCTGGGGGTCCCGAAAGCGGGACCCCGATCCATCAGCTATTGATGGCCTGTTCCGAGGATAGGCCATCAATATTTAGTGGCTGGAAAACCCCTTTAAATCTATTGCCATTTTAAAGTGAATGTTTTCATTTTTAGGTCCAGAATCCTGTGTAAATTAATTTGACCTATATGATGTGACTTTCCCTAAAACATATTGATAATGCACAAAGTAGTGTCACAGTATAGGGATAATGCACACTGTGACGTCACACAGTGCAAGGATAATGCAGAGTCATGTCACAGTACTGGGATAATGCACACAGTGAGGTCACACAGAAGGACTATGGTAATATTTATGTCACAGTACAGCGATAATGCAAACAATGATGTCACAGTACAAAGATAATGCACACAATGATGTCACAGTACAAAGATAATGCACACAGTGATGTCACACAGTGCAAGAACAAGGCACACAGTGATGTCACAGTGCATGGATAATGCACACGTTGATGTCATACAATTCAAGGATAATGTTCACAGTGATGTCACAGTACAGCTATAACGTGCAACGTGATGTCACAGAGTACAAGGATATTGCATACGGTGATGTCACTGTATAGGAATAATACGCACTGTGATGTCATAGTTCTGGCATAAGATTTATTTTCGTGAAGAAAATGGTGAGACAATGACTGAATGGTCAGAACTGACGCGTCGGATGGATAATGTAGACTGAGCGTTCTCTAGGGCACACAGGGTTTTACTTATAATAGGTTTTTATTATTTTTAAACCCTAAAAGATAAACTGTTACAATTGTTAAACTTTTTCACATATCAACAATTTCGAAATGTCTGGAGTTACAATACTTAACGTGTAGCTAAACGTTCGACAAACTTCTGACATGTCATAGTGACATATCAGAAGTTTGGATTGGTGGGGGCCCGAGCACTGAGACCCCCACCAATCGCTAGAACGAAGCAGCTGAAGTGCTCGTGTGATCGCTCAGCTGCTTCGTCTCTGTTCGGCTTTTTCCGGAAAGCCGATGTAGCGGAGTACGGGCGCGTAGACTTTGTATTGAGTTCATACACTAATATATTTATTTCCGGAAAAAGCTGAACAGACACGGAGCGGCTGAGCGATCACACGAGCACTTCAGCTGCTTCGTTCTAGCGATTGGTGGGGGTCTCAGTGCTCGGACCCCCACCAATCCAAGCTTCTGACATGTCACTATGACATGTCAGAAGTTTGTCGAACGTTTAGCTACACTTTAATGCTTTCACTTTGGGCAAATCCGCATTTAAAAGGAATTAAGTCGCCTTGTGCTTCTGAAATGTGTTTACGTGATATCCTGCGCAATCAATATCTGTCCCAATCACAAACGAGCTGCACTGCAATCCTGATGAAATCTGCAAGTTACAAACACTTCTATGTATAGAACCAAATGCAAATAATTTCCTCTGCATTTGAAGCCAACTGTATCAGCAACCCATCTGCCGCTGTAATCTAGACCATTACTCCGAGCGACGGAATGAGAGAACTGAGTGTAAGACAAGCATAAGGCAGCACGGCACCCCCCCTCTCTAACAGTGCAGACACCCCCTAATAGTACAAGCAGAGCCCAGACTAGAAGTCTAATGCACACACTCCCTCACCAAGACTTGATCTAAAGAATTCATTTTAATTTAAACCTTGCACATTATTAAAGTGATGTCATGAATTATTTCCTGAACAGATGCAAAGTATTTATCACTGATTTTATAAAACCTGAAAAATTCTACTTATCATTTAGCTATAACAAATTACAGCTAATATTTAAAAATAATTATTTTCAAATTTCTTTTAAAGCACAAATCTAGTAAAATTTAAAGATCATAAGATAATATTGCAGTAGTTATATTCTTGTATATAGGGGCAGTATTATAGTAGTTATATTCCTGTATATAGGGGGCAGTATTATAGTAGTTACATTCCTGTATATAGGGGGCAGTATTATAGTAGTTATATTCTTGTATATATGAGCAGTATTATAGTAGTTATATTCTTATATATAGGAGGCAGTATTATAGTAGTTATATTCTCGTATATAGGGGGCAGTATTATAGTAGTTATATTCTTGTATATAGGAGGCAGTATTATAGTAGTTATATTCTTGTATATAGGAGGCAGTATTATAGTAGTTATATTCTTGTATATAGGGGGCAGTATTATAGTAGTTATATTCTTGTATATAGGGGCAGTATTATAGTAGTTATATTCCTGTATATAGGGGCAGTATTATAGTAGTTATATTCTTGTATATATGAGCAGTATTATAGTAGTTATATTCTCGTATATAGGGGGCAGTATTATAGTAGTTATATTCTTGTATATAGGAGGCAGTATTATAGTAGTTATATTCTTGTATATAGGAGGCAGTATTATAGTAGTTATATTCTTGTATATAGGGGGCAGTATTATAGTAGTTATATTCTTGTATATAGGGGCAGTATTATAGTAGTTATATTCTTGTATATAGGGGCAGTATTATAGTAGTTATATTCTTGTATATAGGAGCAGTATTATAGTAGTTATATTCTAGTATATAGGGGCAGTATTATAGTAGTTATATTCTTGTATATAGGGGGCAGTATTATAGTAGTTATATTCTTGTATATAGGGGGCAGTATTATAGTAGTTATATTCTTGTATATAGGGGCAGTATTATAGTAGTTATATTCTTGTATATAGGGGCAGTATTATAGTAGTTATATTCTTGTATATAGGGGGGCAGTATTATAGTAGTTATATTCTTGTATATAGGGGCAGTATTATAGTAGTTATATTCCTGTATATAGGGGGCAGTATTATAGTAGTTATATTCCTGTATATAGGGGCAGTATTATAGTAGTTATATTCTTGTATATATGAGCAGTATTATAGTAGTTATATTCTCGTATATAGGGGGCAGTATTATAGTAGTTATATTCTTGTATATAGGAGGCAGTATTATAGTAGTTATATTCTTGTATATAGGAGGCAGTATTATAGTAGTTATATTCTTGTATATAGGGGGCAGTATTATAGTAGTTATATTCTTGTATATAGGGGCAGTATTATAGTAGTTATATTCTTGTATATAGGGGGCAGTATTATAGTAGTTATATTCTTGTATATAGGGGGCAGTATTATAGTAGTTATATTCTTGTATATAGGAGCAGTATTATAGTAGTTATATTCTTGTATATAGGAGCAGTATTATAGTAGTTATATTCTTGTATATAGGGGCAGTATTATAGTAGTTATATTCTTGTATATAGGGGGCAGTATTATAGTAGTTATATTCCTGTATATAGGGGGCAGTATTATAGTAGTTATATTCCTGTATATAGGGGCAGTATTATAGTAGTTATATTCTTGTATATAGGGGCAGTATTATAGTAGTTATATTCCTGTATATAGGGGGCAGTATTATAGTAGTTATATTCTTGTATATAGGAGCAGTATTATAGTAGTTATATTCCTGTATATAGGAGGCAGTATTATAGTAGTTATATTCTTGTATATAGGAGCAGTATTATAGTAGTTATATTCTTGTATATAGGGCAGTATTACAGTAGTTATATTCTTGTATATAGGGGGCAGTATTATAGTAGTTATATTCCTGTATATAGGAGGCAGTATTATAGTAGTTATATTCTTGTATATAGGAGCAGTATTATAGTAGTTATATTCTTGTATATAGGGGCAGTATTACAGTAGTTATATTGTTGTATATAGGGGCAGTATTATAGTAGTTATATTCCTGTATATAGGAGGCAGTAGTATAGTAGTTATATTCTTGTATATAGGGGCAGTATTATAGTAGTTATATTCTTGTATATAGGGGCAGTATTATAGTAGTTATATTCCTGTATATAGGGGGCAGTATTATAGTAGTTATATTCTTGTATATAGGAGCAGTATTATAGTAGTTATATTCCTGTATATAGGAGGCAGTATTATAGTAGTTATATTCTTGTATATAGGAGCAGTATTATAGTAGTTATATTCTTGTATATAGGAGCAGTATTATAGTAGTTATATTCTTTTATATAGGGGCAGTATTATAGAAGTTATATTATTGTATATAGGGGGCAGTATTATAGTAGTTATATTCTTGTATATAGGGAGCAGTATTATAGTAGTTATATTCTTGTATATAGAGGCAGTATTATAGTAGTTATATTGTATATAGGAGCAGTATTATAGTAGTTATATTCTTGTATATAGGGGCAGTATTATAGTAGTTATATTCTTGTATATAGGGGGCAGTATTATAGTAGTTATATTCATGTATATAGGGGCAGTATTATAGTAGTTATATTCTTGTATATAGGGGGCAGTATTATAGTAGTTATATTCCTGTATATAGGAGGCAGTATTATAGTAGTTATATTCTTGTATATAGGAGCAGTATTATAGTAGTTATATTCTTGTATATAGGGGCAGTATTACAGTAGTTATATTCTTGTATATAGGGGGCAGTATTATAGTAGTTATATTCTTGTATATAGAGGGCAGTATTATAGTAGTTATATTCTTGTATATAGGGGCAGTATTATAGTAGTTTTATTCTTGTATATAGGGGGCAGTATTATAGTAGATATATTCTTGTATATAGGAGCAGTATTATAGTAGTTATATTCTTGTATATAGGGGGCAGTATTATAGTAGATATATTCTTGTATATAGGAGCAGTATTATAGTAGTTATATTCTTTTATATAGGGGGCAGTATTATAGTAGTTATATTCTTGTATATAGGGGGCAGTATTATAGTAGTTATATTCTTGTATATAGGAGCAGTATTATAGTAGTTATATTCTTGTATATAGGGGGCAGTATTATAGTAGATATATTCTTGTATATAGGAGCAGTATTATAGTAGTTATATTCTTGTATATAGGAGCAGTATTATAGTAGTTATATTCTTGTATATAGGAGGCAGTATTATAGTGGTTATATTCTTGTATATAGGAGCAGTATTATAGTAGTTATATTCTTGTATATAGGAGTCAGTATTATAGTAGTTATATTCTTGTATATAGGGGCAGTATTATAGTAGTTATATTCTTGTATATAGGGGCAGTTTTATAGTATTTATATTCTTGTACATAGGAACAGTATTATAGTAGTTATATTCTTATAGCAATTTCTTTCTTCTCCATAAGAATTTGTATTACAGCAGTATGTGCTGGTTTAGTTAAGGTATTTAACTACATTTTTCATAGGTGGCAGACACATTTTTGTTTAAGAAATTGTTAATTCCCCAATTCTACTATCATCTTATACACTGTATATTACTCAGCAGGGGGCGATAAGGAGCACAGAAAGCTTTTTTTTTTTTATGAAAAAAGGGAAATCTAATGCCTGATGGGAGCAACATTCAGAATGGAAAACATTTAAAAAGGTTATTTTATTTTTGTTTTATTTTTCACGTGCCAGCCAATTACTTACACACAATTGCTGCATATCTGCTCAGGGAATGCTCAGGACATACTGCTTTCTAGGAACTCTTTTTAGCTTTGCATGCAGGGTATAGTGCCTAAAAAAAGTATTCACCCCCTCCCCCTAGGACCTTCTAAAAAGCTGTCTGTAAACTATAGAGATGAATATGGTACATTGTGCAAACTGAATGCATATGTATTGATTGAGCTGCAGAAAACCCATATGTCCAAGCAAAAACATTCTTAATAATTGACATTAACACTTAGATTACCTTCACCTCAACGAGCAGTTGCACGGTAATGCAAAGTCTAATCTGATGCACGACTAATACAAGCTCAGGTACAGCACTGTCTATATTGTTACACCACCGTCTAAATTGTTACACCACTGTCTACATTGTTACACCACTGTCTACATTGTTACACCACTGTCTATATTGTTACACCACTGTCTATATTGTTACACCGCTGTCTACATTGTTACACCATGTCTACATTGTTACACCACTGTCTACATTGTTACACCACTGTCTACATTGTTACACCACTGTCTACATTGTTACACCACTGTCTACATTGTTACACCACTGTCTACATTGTTACACCACTGTCTACATTGTTACACTACTGTCTACATTGTTACACCACTGTCTATATTGTTACACCACTGTCTATATTGTTACACCACTGTCTACATTGTTACACCACTGTCTAAATTGATACACCACTGTCTATATTGTTACACCACTGCCTTCTTTGTTACACCACTGTCTACTTTGTTACACCACTGTCTACTTTGTTACACCACTGTCCATATTGTTACACCACTGTCTGTATTGTTACACCACTGTCTGTATTGTTACACCACTGTCTGTATTGTTGCACCACTGTCTATAATGTTGCACCACTGTCTATAATGTTGCACCACTCTCTATAATGTTGCACCACTCTCTATATTGTTACACCACTGTCTATATTGTTACAACACTGT
Organism: Rhinoderma darwinii; assembly: GCF_050947455.1. NCBI lineage: Eukaryota > Metazoa > Chordata > Amphibia > Anura > Rhinodermatidae > Rhinoderma > Rhinoderma darwinii. The sequence goes on from NC_134692.1 coordinate 11,966,900, forward strand.
CTATATTGTTACACCACTGTCTATATTGTTACAACACTGTCTATATTGTTACACCACTGTCTACATTGTTACACCACTGTCTACATTGTTACACCACTGTCTGTATTGTTACACCACTGTCTGTATTGTTACACCACTGTCTATAATGTTGCACCACTGTCTACATTGTTACATCACTGTCTTTAATGTTACACCACTTTCTACATTGTTACACCCCTGTCTATATTGTTACAACACTGTCTATATTGTTACACCACTGTCTATATTGTTACACCACTGTCTATATTGTTACACCACTGTCTACATTGTTACACCACTGTCTACATTGTTACACCACTGTCTACATTGTTACACCACTGTCTACATTGTTACACCACTGTCTATATTGTTACACCACTGTCTATATTGATACACCACTGTCTACAATGTTACACCACTGTCTATATTGTTACACCACTGTCTACATTGTTACACCACTGTCTATATTGTTACACCACTGTCTATATTGTTACACCGGTGTCTGTGCTGCCATTTTTAATACATAGAAGGTAATATTTATAAATGTATGTCATAAAAATAACAAGCAAACACCCCAAACATAAACATTACAATAGTATATCAATATTTCCCCATAACCAGCCCAGCAAAAATCATATCTAGATAAAATATAAATAAAAATTATCAAACCGTTCAAAATGGAGCTCAAAGACACCACTCCATCCAATGGGGCCAACCAATAGGAACGCTAGCTGATGGTATGTCTTACTACAGCCAATGGAAGGGGCATTAGGGACCATGAACAATGAAACTAAGAATAGAGAAGAAGAATGTGAATAACCAAAGAAAAAGAAGGGGAGGAATAAAGAAAAGTGGGTAACGGAAGGGGGTGTTGGCGAGAGCAATGTTTAGAGGTATAATCAGCATACTTTAAGTGGCCACATCATAAGAATGCGCCAAATTTATAAAGCGCTTGTAACATACTTTACTCCAAAAATGACAAGTCAGACATATCATGTAGTTCAGAAGGGTTTTCTAAAAGGCAGAATGTGTCCCAAATTCACAACTATGTCCATTCATCATTTTTGTGACTTTTTGTCCCATAATCTCTTGATTTATTTTTTTCTATTGTTTCAAAGCAATGGGGTTTAGATTTGGTAAGTGATGTGTGGAGATGGATGTGTCACCTAAATTTGAGGAAAACATAATCACACTTCTATGGAAGAATACTAACATTGTTAAATGCCATAAAAAACTGAATTGTTGTCAAGTTTGAAAAATTTTCATACACCCTATTAAGGAATTCTAAAATAATATCGGGGGGTCCTCTATTCAGGATCCTCAGCCCTTGGTCAGAGTGGAGAGCGGTTACATAGAGCATCTCTCTCTCTGGAGGACCTGTCCTGTATTACACAGACAACATATTGATATAAATGGGCACTGTGTAATACTTCATTTCTCCTGTGGTGGCACTGCAGGGTAATTGTACACTTACTGCCAGGTCTTCCTACAGATTAGAGCTGATCGCTGGGGGTCCCAGCAGGGGGACACTTTGTGATCAGCTTATTGTCAAGGGGTGCTTCTAGTAAGTAGGGGTTGTCCACGATGGAAACCTCTTTAAAATGTAAAACTCCCCAGAAACGTTATTGGTTTCCTTTCAAAAGAATATAAAACACCTCTATGCAGTAGCTTAGTCTCAAGTCTGAAATGCGTCAGCACTTCCAGGTTATTCTTTTAACATAAGCTATGAGCTGGAAATGTTCTCCTCCTGACGTGGACCTTTTCTATATTACTTCGCCCTCTGGTTTATAACACACCATAAATAACATTACAAGAACTACACATTTTATGTGAGATGTAGTGACTGCAAACTATTCACACGGACTGGGAAACATGGCACGGTCCAGGCAATTTAAGAGGGGACACACCCATTATGGTCAAAGATGTTCCTAGAAGATTTTTAGCTATTATGTGATTCTCGACCCCGGGACACTTAGTATGTGTGTGTCGCTTTCGCTTTTGTAAGGTAATGAGGCTCTACACTTATCCTGGGAGAGTATACAATAGAATAAGTGACGCAAGAATTTGGGTAAAATTCTAAATATTTAGGCGTAACTCTATTTATTACTATAAGACTTGGAGATATTAAAGCACATGGGGGGGATTATTAAGGCTACCTTTTTTATACACCAGTCTTAATATAAAGAGCGCTTGAGTAAATGTGCCTAATTTATCAAGTGGTGCACCCATCTTAATAAATGGGTCACATTTCTGGCCATCCATCCATCCATCAGAAAGTCTAATCCGTGCCAGCTACAAGCTAACGTAGATTTGTGCTATAATTGACGCAAATTTTTGGTAATATTAATAGTACATTTTTTGGGCCGCAGGTGGTCCCTCCCCTCCTTCTAAGCCCCACCCACTCTTCTGAAACGTGCCGCAGGCAGCAAAAAAATGTAAGATTCACAGAAACAAGTTTTTGAGCAAATGGTCACTTTTTCACTGCAAAAATCTGGTTTAGAATGTTTTAATTCCCCCACAATGTATTGACCTGATTTTTCTACCTTTTGACTGCCAGAGATCCGGCACATCTTGAAATTCTAAACAAGATGAACCACGCAGAGATGAAGAGGTGGGAGGAGACAGGGCAGGGGCTATGTGTTTTTAAATGGAGCCCGGGTGACTTTGTGACAGATCTAAAGATAATATCATGATAGAGCAAGAATAATTCTCATTGCAGCTGAAGTTTGATTTTTGACCAGAGATGTCTGGTCAGTGTCTTTTTGGGTGGAGTATGCATTCAGCCGATCATTTCATGGAGGTGTTTGCAAGTTATGGAAAGTGACGAAGGAGAAGTCCAGAAAACACCTGATCTAGGTCTGGGTATCAACAAAATTCATTCTCATAGGTCTAGTCTTCATTTTACAATCAGTGCCCACCCATAAATGGACACAAATCAGTAGTCCCATATAGAAGGGCTGGTTAAAGTGGGTGGCATATTGGGCCATTGCCTAGGGCCCCTGTTTCCTTGGGGCACCCTGAAGTCCCGGACACTCAGAAATAATCTGAGGGTGGAGCATTTACACTTCGACTGCTCCGGACCACCAGAAACGTTACCATCAACCATTTCACAATTTAGACATTTTATGGCAGTATTGTGTGGAAATGATATGGAAGTGCTATATAAGAACTATATGGTGGTATTATTTGGATAATAGGGGAATTATTTAGCATTGCATGGCGGTATTATTTGGGCATTGCATAGTATTATTTGACATTGCGTGGCAGTATTCAGGTATAAACCGCTGTCTAAAAATGGCGCGCAGGGGGCCCTGCTTTACTTGTAGCCCCAGGCCTCATTTTTTTTGTATAAAATAGGCCCTGCCTTATAGGCATTACAGGCCTGAACAAATAAGCACTATTCCATCTAAATTGTTACAATCAGAACATATGTTACCCAGTTGTGTCCATTAACAAGCCCAATGGTCTATTATAGTTCCCCATGCACAATACTGATGGATATGGATATAAATTCTAAAAATATTGATGCCCTACTAAATTTTGATTTTAATAATTTACAAAGGTCAATCTAGAAAATTCTCCAAAGACGTCAGTGATCTTATGCTATAAATCATTATATTATATCGTTCTAGTATATTGTCATAGTATATCACTGAACTGAAATAAGACCTCTGTACAGAGAAAAAAAGCTTGGCATTTATAGTTCTTTACTGTCTTGGGTGGCACACAATAAAATTCAAGCTAAATACACATTTTAGTTTTCTGACATTATTTCTACCCAAAATCCAACCAGGGGCCTGTTTATTTTTATACTCCAGCACAGAAGGTATTAAAAACCGTGAATATCTTTAATTTTTACCCTGCTGGAATCTATTTGGTTGCATTGGCTTTACCCACACTATCATTTACGCAATTTTTTTTATAAATAAGCCCCTCAACACTTGCACTACTCCATACTGCCACTAGAGGAAACAGTGAGACTTTAATTTCCTGTACTCTACATCACCCCCAGTGGACAGTTTTATAACACACCCATTTTTTTACCATTAAAATGCTTCTTACCATGAGGACTGTACGAGGGTAAGAATTGTATAATACTTGGATAGTAACAGTGCAGCTTAGTAAGTACAGTGCGGAAACATGGGGCATTTAGCAAATTTCGAGTCATTGTTTTTCTCATTCCCTTGTGTCAATATTGTCTGTTGGATCAATCGTGATAAAGCGGTCTGGCTAATGACCTGAAAAACACATAACCGGGGACTCCGGCTATAACAGAAAATGAAAAAGAAATTCAATTTGGGGCCAAATGACCCTCATTTCCCATCAGGGTGTTCCAGAATCCCCTCCAGATACTAATCTATAAAGCAGGAAAGTGACATCTCTTTGCAGCCATCATAAATGCAACATTCTGCAGACGTGTAATATTTACGCAGCAGCGATTACATACGAGAGTGGTAAATGGCGTGAAATTTAATTATGTCCGTTTCTACAATCGACACAATGTCACAGTTTTTGTATCCGCGTTCGTCGCGACTCCTTCCCGTCATAACAAAACACTTGTCCCCTCATTCATCTCGGCCAAAATTGAGCCGATGACATTTTGAATGTTTAGCTTCTTTCCGTCTCCACATAGAAAGATCCACTACTGAGCCTCCTGCATTTCTCATCCGCTAATTTAATAATGGCGAAGACAAATTAACCCCTCGTGTACCAACAGGAGCGATGAAACGATTCTCATAGTTTAGTCTGACCGTCCTGTATACAAGTGCAGCTTAAGTAATGGGAAGCTGATCCCCGAGGAACTACACTATGTCTAATAGAATCGTTGTAAAATTCTAATGGTGGCGTCTTTAACAATGTATCATAGATAAAATGAATAAACCTATGGGATACAAGCTACTTAGGCAAGGTATAGAGATGTAGCAGAGCTGGCTTTGTCAGTAGCTTTGCTGAGTTTGTCAACAGGCACAGTACAATCTGATATCACTATGGTTAGGACTATAGGTAAACCCACTGCATTGTCCTAATGCAGCACCAAAGAGTTAAAATGCCAAATTTGGCTCTGCTACATCCATGTATGACCTGATCTCACTCCTCTTGTCTAGCTGTGATCAGCCTTGCTGCAAAGGTGCTCAATAGATATCTGCAGTTACAGCACAGCGCTGTGCGATAGGAGGGTTAAATATTTGGGCACAGTCTGGTAATCTGCCTATAGACACAAAAATTTGGCCGCGGGTGAGACAATTGTTTCCCATTTTTTTTGTTTTGCCGGAATACAAAACAAGCCAGCTTTATATTTCTGGTTGCCCCAAATGGGTAATAGTTAGATAATGAACGTAACGAATCGCAACCAAGAGTCCAATAAATCTTTTTGGATCATAGACATACAAATTTCGGACGTGTTACACAAATTTTTGTTCATTTTTTTTGTTGCGTCTACGGGTTAAGTTCAGTCTATACATATGTCAGGTTTTTAACTTTTTAGCACAAGGAGTTTCTTAGACTTCAAGTATGAACATATCTTTTCGGGGAATCAATGATTGACTTCCTATTGATCGGTGCTTCCTTATTATCTCGTTTGTAGGGTGTCTTGTTAAGCAATTGGTTAATTTGGTGCTAATTCTGGGGCTAAAAAATGATAAATAGGACACATTACCAAGCTGTGCCAAGAGATCTAGAGATTGGCATAAAACTAGGGACTCACCACCGAGAAGTTTTGTGCAGTGCAGTTATTCCCACTGAAGTTGCAGCTCTTTAACATCTCCGTCAACTGGTGCCCAGTCCGGTTTACTATTTCCAGCATGTTAGCGGCCGGGTACACTAAATCCGATTCTCTGTGGCCATCCCGATCTTTCGGAGGGAGTCCGGTCAGGTTGGCCAAGTGGTAAATGTCGGCATCGGAGAGAGCGGAGTGCCTGAATCGGTTGATGTTACAGATCGTGACGGCTGGGAAGATCATCTCACCCATGACTTCCTCGTCTAATGTGGTGACATGGGGGTGTTCGAGGTAATACAAGGCACACTTTGCTGCTTGGTAGAGAAAAAAAAACAAGGATGCACAAACTGCCAATGCCCAAAGGCTTTGTTTGATGCCCAGTCTACCCGTCCGGAAGATGTGCCGCAGTCCATGAAGAGTACTGGTGCTGGCAAAACCGGCAAAGTCCCGGGTAGTGGTTGGAACCTCATCTCCGATCAAGCTTTCCCTTTCTCCTTCCTCTTTTTCCTTCTGGCTCTCATCCTCGTCTGCAAACTTGATCTTGCAGACTATCTCGATGGGCATTGGCAATCAAGTTTTCGAGAAACAGGGCTTAGGGGGCTTCAAAACAAGGAGTAACCCCTTCGCCCCGTTCCCCTCGATACGTCCCGGATCACTCCAATTCCAAAGCACTTTTGTAGGATGGGAAAAGGCAGAAGAAAAAGAATCCTTATGTTCTTTTCTTTTCTCCGGTCTCTTCTTTCTTGAAGACTTAAAGCCGGAATCTTCAGAATCCAAGCAATAAGAAAAAGACCGATTAGAGGAAAGCCGGGCAAACAGGAGCAGGAGGCTTTTCCGCTCCTAAGAGCTGTTCAATTCTGCACGGTCCTTCTCCGCTTTAGGTTTCTCTCCCAGTGACTTTGCTTATCTCGGCGAGCACAGCTGCGAGAGGGATAAAAATCTTGTCGTCTTTCCTGCTTTCTCTCCCAGCATCGGCAGCAAGCATTTAAACAAGTGCTAAGACAATCCCCTGTCTGAGAGATGGAATGGGATCCCCATATCACAAGAGAGGAGGAGGAGGGGAGGGGAGGGGAGGGGGGTATGAATATGTGTGTGTGATAGAGCAATATAAATCTGAATGAAATGCCTTAAGCAGCACTGGGCAGTGAGTTGCAGGCAGGCGGAGTGAGGCGGCGGCACACTATGTGCTCCAGTCTGATTGCCACACTTGTTTGAATAACAGTATTGGTGATTCTCAGCTCTCACTGGTGGCTGCAAGGGCCGAGCCAAAATTCTACTGGTCTGTCTGCTCTGAACTACTGACTGGGAGCTTCAGAGCCGTCCTGACATTATTCTAAACAGCGATAGGGATTGTAGGGGTAAAAATGATGAAGAATAGTCATGATATAAAAAATAATAATAATATAAAAATAATATTATAAAAATAATAATAATATAAAAAAATAATATAAAAAATAAAAATAATAATATAAAAAAATAATATAAAAAATAAAAATAATAATAATATGAAAAAAATAATAGCATCACCATACTAATGTGGATATCCTTTTAAATGAATAAAAATTAAGATTTTATTATTATTATTATCGGCACTAGGGATTGTAGTGGTGATAAAAATAATAATTATGGCATCACCATACTAATGTGGATATCCCTATAAATTAATAAAAAAATTATAAAAAATATATATATCAATTTTTAATTATAAAGAGCAATATAGATTGTAGTGGTAATAAAAAAAATAAGCATAATATTGTCATAAAAATTGCGCATAGCCCTTTTAAAATAATAATAAAAATAAGATTTTATTATTTTATCATCATTGTCATTATAAGCAACAATAGGGATTGTAGTAGTAAATAATAAATAACAATAGTTTATACTTTATTCTACTTATTATGATTACTCCTACTACTATATTATCATTATCTGCACATTTCATAACAATGTGCAGCTAGAATATTTTATTTGTGCTGAATGTGAACTTTATATAATAAAAAAAATATAATAGTAGTAATAACTAATATTATTTATTACCATTGGTGTGTAAAGCTCATTTAATTAGTGTGTGCACTAAATATTATTTATTATTATTATTATTTTATCATTATTATTTTATATTATTATTATTTTATTATCTATTATTATTATTATTATTATTTTATATTATTATTATTATTATTATTATTATTATTATCTATTATTATCTATTATTATTATTATTATTATTTTATATTATTATTATTATTATTATTATTATTATTATTATTATTATTATCTATTATTATCTATTATTATTATTATTATTATTATTTTATCATTATTATTTTATATTATTATTATTATCTATTATTATCTATTATTATTGGGATAGGTTCACACCACGTTTGTGTCCATTTTTTAGATTTATACCTTTGAAAAAAAAAAGAATTCTGCAAAAAATGAATGCAACTGTATCACTTTATGGAGGGGTCTGTCAAAACAAGGTTACTTCTGGCATCCAGAGAATGTGATCAATGGCTAATCCTCTGCGAAATCCACCACAGATCTTTCTGCAAATTTGCTGTAAATGCGCCACGAATCCGTGTCAAAACTGACGGACCCCACTTACAAGTCGTGGTGTATTTTTCCATCAAATTCCTCTTCTTAATGCACTCCTGGCCTTGACAAAAAAAAAAAAAAAAGCACCAAATACTGCATGTGTGAATCAGGTGTTGATCACATTTTGATGCAAATTTTTTTTTTATTTTTTTTGGCAAACCAGAAGTAAATCCTAAAAGAAAAGTATAAAAGGAAAGAATAAGGCCATGTTCACACGCAGCACATTTTATCCACTGGGAGATGCCTGAAATCTGCAACAAACTCTGTTTTTGGCGGATTTTTTGGACCGCTGCAGGGCAATGCGTGAAATCTGTGGCAGATCCAGAACAAAAAGAAAAAGTTAAAAAATTTGCAGCATACGCTGAAAACCGTGCAGATGTCGTCCGCAGCATGAGTAAGTGGTTTTATTAAACCCTATTCACTTGCATTGCACTATACTAAACTTCGGGGAGAGATCTGCTGGCCTTAAACCTGTCCTCTTTATCTAAACCAAAATGCATAGAAAAAACTGCACACAACTTGCACTGTGTGAACAAGGTCTTAGGCCTCCTGCACACAGCCGTATTATGGCTACATGCAGTGGCTATAGGTAGACCAGTACTATAAATTACACATGGTAGTTGGGGGCCCTTGTTACAGATTTTGCATTGGGGCCCAATAGCATGTTTTAGGGTATGTGCACACACACTATTTACGTCCGTAATTGACGGACGTATTTCGGCCGCAAGTACCGGACCGAACACAGTGCAGGGAGCCGGGCTCCTAGCATCATAGTTATGTACGATACTAGGAGTTCCTGCCTCTCCGTGGAACTACTGTCACATACTGAAAACATGATTACAGTACGGGACAGTTGTCCTGCAGCGAGGCAGGGACTCCTAGCATCGTACATAACTATGATGCTAGGAGCCCGGCTCCCTGCACTGTGTTCGGTCCGGGACTTGCGGCCGAAATACGTCCGTCAATTACGGACGTAATTAGTGTGTGTGCACATACCCTTACGGACCCACAATACAACACCTATAACCTGCAATGGGCCCATAGTTTATCTCTGCGGGTCTTCAATTTTATACAGCGACACCCTAAGGAGGGTAGTTCTCACAGATTGGTGGTGTGCTCCATTCAATGACATACTATAGAGGTATTCTACCTTAGAAGCATTACTTCAATCGAAGAATATAGCGCCTCACAGAGGCAGCATATGGTAGTACATGGAGTCGGTAATGTAGAACTGTCTGGAATCAGTGCTGTACATTGTCCGGGCGCACGACTGACAGCACTTCCAGTATGTAGAGTTAGGGCATGACCACACGTGGCGGATTTCCTCCGCAACTGTCCGCATCAATGCCGCACAGAATCTGCGTTGCAGATTCTGCTGCGGATCTGCACAAAATGTGCAGTAAATTGATGCGGACTAGCTGCTGCGGACTGCGGGAAAAGTGCTTCCCTTCTCTCTATCAGTGCAGGATAGAGAGAAGGGACAGCACTTTCCCTAGTGAAAGTAAACGAATTTCATACTTACCGGCCGTTGTCTTGGTGACGCGTCCCTCTTTCGGCATCCAGCCCGACCTCCCTGGATGACGTGGCAGTCCATGTGACCGCTGCAGCCTGTTATTGGCCTGTGATTGGCTGCAGCCGTCACTTAGACTGAAACGTCATCCTGGGAAGCCGGACTGGAGACAGAAGCAGGGAGTTCTCGGTAAGTATGAACTTATATTTTTTTACAGGTTGCTGTATATTGTGATCGGTAGTCACTGTCCAGGGTGCAGAAACAGTTACTGCCGATCGCTTAACTCTTTCAGCACCCTGGACAGTGACTATTTACTGACGTCTCCTAGCAACGCTCCCGTCATTACGGGAGCCCCATTGACTTCCTCAGTCTGGCTGTAGACCTAGAAATACATAGGTCCAGCCAGAATGAAGAAATGTCATGTTAGTAAAACCAATACGCTCCGCAGCACACATAAGATCTGCGGACTTCATTGCGGAATTTTGACTCTCCATTGAAGTCAATGGAGAAATTCCGCCATGAGTCCGCCACTGCTCCGCAACAGACAGAGCATGCTGCGGACACCAAATTCCGCTCCGCAGCCTATGCTCCGCAGCGTAATTTTACGCCTCGTCTAAACGAACACTGCTAAATTAAAGTGTAAGTCAATGGACAAACGGCTCCGCTGCGGATTAACGCTGCGGAGTGTCCGCAGCGGAATTTTAGTGAAATTCCGCCACGTGTGAACCCAGCCTTATGGTTGGACTGGGCTGCCGTATGTACTCACATATATTTATCACCATCATCTTTATTACTATTAATAAACTGCAAACCAACAGAATTACTTTTAATTCCCATTTGTGACATAAAGTTGCAGGAACTGCGCGGAGGACGCTGCTTACATTTTATGGCTGAATTTACTAAAAATTGGTAAGGAAATCACAGCTTGTAATAAATATTTTTTAATACGGAAATGTGTGTGAAAGGGATCGACATTGTAATTGTGTTTCTACGACGCGGCCAATGGCAACAGTTTACAGCTAATTTTGTTTGCTGCTGGAATCTTTCAATTACAGTTTCTCCTCTCACTTTTTTTAAAGACCTTTTATTATACAGCTTAGATATATAATCTGCGTAAAATGTTGAGTCACTATGTACATACATTTCTTATCCTGTACTGATCCTGAGTTACATCTTGTATTATACTCCAGAGCTGCACTCACTATTCTGCTGGTGGAGTCACCGTGTACATTATCCTGTACTGATCCTGAGGTATATCCTGTATTATACTCCAGAGCTGCACTCACTATTCTGCTGGTGGAGTCACCGTGTACATTATCCTGTACTGATCCTGAGTTACATCTTGTATTATACTCCAGAGCTGCACTCACTATTCTGCTGGTGGAGTCACTGTGTACATACATTTCTTATCCTGTACTGATCCTGAGTTACATCCCATATTATACTCCAGAGCTGCACTCACTATTCTGCTGGTGGAGTCACTGTGTACATATATTACATTACTTATCCTGTACTGATCCTGAGTTACATCTTGTATTATACTCCAGAGCTGCACTCACTATTCTGCTGGTGGAGTCACTGTGTACATACATTTCTTATCCTGTACTGATCCTGAGTTACATCCCGTATTATACTCCAGAGCTGCACTCACTATTCTGCTGGTGGAGTCACTGTGTACATACATTACATTACTTATCTTGTACTGATCCTGAGTTACTGCCTGTATTATACCCCAGAGCTGCACTCACTATTCTGCTGGTGGAGTCACTGTGTACATACATTACATTACTTATCCTGTACTGATCCTGAGTTATATCCTGTATTATACTCCAGAGCTGCACTCACTATTCTGCTGGTGGAGTCACTGTGTACATACATTACATTATTTATCCTGTACTGATCCTGAGTTACATCCTGTATTATACTCCGGAGCTGCACTCACTATTCTGCTTGTGGAGTCACTGTGTACATACATTACATTACTTATCCTGTACTGATCCTGAGTTATATCCTGTATTATACTCCAGAGCTGCACTCACTATTCTGCTGGTGGAGTCACTGTGTACATACATTACATTATTTATCCTGTACTAATCCTGTGTTACATCCTGTATTATACTCCAGAGCTGCACTCACTATTCTGCTGGTGGAATCACTGGGTAAATACATTACATCACTTAACCTGTACTGATCCTGAATTACATCCTGTATTATACTGCAGAGCTGCACTCACTTTTCTTTGGTGGAGTCACTGTGTATATACAGTAATGTCATGTAATTACAAGATTTATTCTAGATGTAAAAGAGAAGTAAGGGAAAAATAATTCTAATAGAAACAATGCTACAATGAATCCCGATTAGTAAAAGGTTCTAGGCCGTAAAAAAATGTTGGTTCATGAGATTACAGATTATAGAAATTTTAACAAAAAGTTGTGCCCATAATTCATGGCAAAGGTTCCGCATTTTGTGACAGGAAATGGGTGGAGCTCTGACATAGTGGGCGGAGCTTCATTATTTTCAGTGTCGGGTCAGGGGTGTTGCCTGTTTTGTCTCGGTTTGTTATACAGGTATCAATACTATCTAGCTTTGTTAAGGATGACAACTTTCATTTCCATGGCTACGTGTTTATTTTAGAAATCATGCACGTTAGCGGCAGAGAGGCCTCACACAAACATTTACTATTTTAAGTCCTTGGTTTACATATTTTGTATAATTTACTGCAACAAGTTTCCATAGAGAACGATTCTTAAAGGAGTTGTCTGGCTTGAGAATCCTTTTTTGAGAAATACCTATAGGAAATTCTTAATTACTAAAGAGGTGTCCTCTGTTGTCCAGAGTTGAGACCAGACACAAAAAACGTTTCTGACTCTGGAGGACCCGACACGTCTGTGCATTTCACAGACTGCTCATTGATTTCTATAAGAACTGTGCAATGCTTCATTTCTCCTGCGGTGGTGCTGCAGGGAAATTGAATACTTGCTGCCTGACACAGATCACAGCTGATCACTAAGGGTCAAGCAGCAGAACACCCTGTGATCTAATTATTCTCAGGGGACACGTCTAATAAAAATGAATTGCTCAAAGCGGAGAATTCCTTAAGAAAGCCAAAGTATAAAAATGTTTGGAATCAATCATATACCCTACAAAATCCCATAATAAAAAAAAATAGGCGCACCCTGCATTCAAGCACATTCGTCTCAATGCCCGCTTCTAACCTTATTATCATTGTGCATTAACAAGCAGCATACTAAGGGCATGTTCACACAGGGTGGATACGCTGCGTAAAAGCACATAGCGTATCCGCCCTGGGCGCCGAAGAGAATTCCGGACGAAAAACCAAAAACAAATTGTGCTGCAGTTTTTCAGCCAAAATGTCCACTGCGGAAATCCGGCACTGAAAAAAGAAATACATGGATACTTACCATGGCGACGCGACCCTGTGACGTTCTGCAGCCCTGGGGTGACGTTTCATCCCATGTGACCGCTGCAGCCAATCACAGACTGTAGTGGTCACATGGGATGAACAGTCATCCCTGGAGGCTGGCCTGGACCAAGAAGAAGCACAGAATTCTGGGTAAGTCTAAGACTTTTTCTAATTTTTTTTTTCCCTGAGTTGCGAATTTTGCAGCAGAATCGCAGCTTTTCTGCTGCAAAAATCCCAACATCTGCTGTTTTACTGCACCGCAGGTCAATCTCTGATTGTTGCTTTCCGCTTATCATTTACGCAGCGTGTGGATGAGACTTGTTCAAATCTCATCCACTCTGCCGTTACTGTTTATGCTGCACATTTTCTGCAACGAAGGCCTGATTTACACGAGCGTGTGCGTTTTGCGCACGCAAAAAATGCGGCGTTTTGCGTGCGCAAAAAGCACTTAACAGCTGCGTGTGTCATCAGTGTATGATGCGCGGCTGCGAGATTTTCGCGCAGCCGCCATCATTATGACACTCCGTTTGGATGTTTGTAAACAGAAAAGCACGTGGTGCTTTTCTGTTTACATTCAGAGTTTGACAGCTGGTGCGCGAACCACGCAGTTCGCACGGAAGTGCTTCCGTGCGACCTGCGTGGTTTTCACGCACCCATTGACTTCAATGGGTGCGTGATGCGCAAAACTCACGCAAAACTCACGGTCTGTCTGCACTGGCCCATAGACTTGTATAGGTCCGTGCGACCCGCATGAAAAGCACGCGCGTCGCACGGACGTATATCACGGTCATGTAAATGATGCCTAAGTCCATTGCAGACGTGAATTTCGTCCTTGTGCCGTGCATGGAAATCACGCGCAGCACACAGACCCATTGATATCAATTGGGCCGTTCACACATGCAGGAGTTTTCACTCACCTACGCGCCCATTTAAGCCAATAGGGGCGGGAAAACCACACACAGCACAAGGACGCAGATCCGTATGTGCGGTGCGTGATTTGCGCATCAATTCTATTAAAAAAATAGCGAATGGGGCTTTGCGAGTGCGTGAACAACACATGCAACTCACAAAGCACACTGATGCAAAACGCAACGCACACGGATAGATTTATGTGCTTTTGCTTACGCGCGTAAATCAGTCATTCCCTATCTTCCAGATAATAGATAAGTTAATCATTAATAAATACACCTATGACAACTCTTAGGGCTCATTCAGACTTAATAAATACACCTATGACAACTCTTAGGGTATGTGCACACACACTAATTACGTCCGTAATAGACGGACGTATTTCGGGCGCAAGTCCCGGACCGAACACAGTGCAGGGAGCCGGGCTCCTAGCGACGTACTTATGTACGATGCTAGGAGTCCCTGCCTCGCTGCAGGACAACTGTCCCGTACTGAAAACATGATTACAGTACGGGACAGTTGTCCTGCAGCGAGGCAGGGACTCCTAGCATCGTATATAACTATGATGCTAGGAGCCCGGCTCCCTGCACTGAGTTCGGTCCAGGACTTGCACCCGAAATACGTCCGTCAATTACGGACGTAATTAGTGTGTGTGCACATACCCTTAGGGCTCATTCAGACGAGCGTATATATGGTCCGTGTGTTAGAACAACGAATGTCATAAGGACTCCCGTACTTCAATGGGGCCGTTCACACGACCGTTGTTTCAACGGAGCGCGTGAAGGGTACGTGAAAAAATAGGACATGTCCTATTGTCCTGCGTGTCACGCATTCCTCCATAGACTCTAGTCTGAGGGGGATCCGTGACAACGCGTCCCGCACAGATGCACCTCAGACGTGAAAAACTGCAATTCTTCACGTCTGAGGTTAGCTACGCTTGTCTGAATGTAGCCTTAAGGAGCTACACGTTACCATGGCTGAGATGGGGGACACTTGGTGAAATATATTAAGACTGGCATGTCAAATGCCAGTCTTCGCCAATTTACGTTGGCGGAAAGTGCGCCAAAAATATCAAGAGGTGCACACATTTTCTGGCATACATTATGATAACTCTGTCATTCCTGGTGGAGACCCCGTCCCGTTGGTCTAACCCTGCGCTTTTGCTTGCTACTTTTGGCAAGTGGCCAGAAAACTGCCGTAAACCTTTTGATCTGGCGTCACAGGTCACAAAGAAAAAGCCAGAACTGATAAAACCTCCTATGACATAACGACTAAGCATTTTGGTCATAAAATACCAGATTATCCTCACTATAAGGCCGGATTCACACGAGCGTGTGCGTTTTGCGCGCGCAAAAAACGCTTCATTTTGCGCGCGCAAAAGGCACTTAACAGCTCCGTGTGTCAGCTGCGTATGATGCGTGGCTGCGTGATTTTCGTGCAGCCGCCATCATTATGACACTCTGTATGTTTGTAGCACGTGGTGCTTTTCTGTTTTCATTCATAGTTTTTACTGCTATTGCGCGAATCACGCGCGTCACACGGAAGTGCTTCCGTGTGCTGAGCGTGATTTTCACGCACCCATTGACTTCAATGGGTGTGTGATGCGTGAACAACGCACAAATATAGGACATGTCGTGAGTTCTACGCAGCGGACATACGCTGCGTGAAACTCACGGACAGTCTGCACTGCTCCATAGACTAACATAGGTCCGTGCGACGCGCGTGAAAATCACATGCGTTGCACGGACGTATATCACGTTCGTCTAAATAAGCCCTGAGTCATGGTGGGGGATGTGCTGGCCTGTGGGGAGGTTTCCCTGTCGCAGACTTTGGGAGTCTTGGGAAGAAAGGATCAAATTAATGCAGCAAAATACCGGTAAATAGTTAAAAACCTGCTGCAGACCGCAAGAGAACTGTGACTTGTTAGTTTCACAGAGAAAAACGAAATAATAAAACGTAGTTTTTGTTGTGCTCTTGATAAAAATATTTATGTGGATAGCAAAATTCTTGTGTATTCAGATATTTAGCAGCAAACTGGCAGATCGAGTGTCTGGGTTATAGCTCGGGTCTGCAGTTCTATGTTTAGTAGGGGTGTCATTGTTGGTCTTATAGAAGATTTTGCAGTGACTCCTTGCCGTCCCTTAACTATTGTTTTCAGAGCATTTGTATAACTGGCCCTAGCATTGGTATTATGCTGGGCACCGGTTGTGAAAAGAACGACCCAACTACCACTGGAACCTAACCCCCGTTCCCTATTTATACCCCAACGCTATTGGCTCTGACTGGAGAGATATTCAGTATATGTTCATATACATCATATGCTATCATGGGTAAGATCTGGAGAAGATTCAGCGGATCAGAACAGAACCTTTGATCATATTAGATATCACTTAATGCTGCGGATCACTGTGCACAAGGCAAAGGATCCCAGATTCTGCGCTCTTACTGGACTTCACTCACTGGACTGGCATAATCCTCCAGGAATGGACGCTCACAATGAGACCTATGGGACTGACTCTGCTCTGCAGGACTGGACCTCTGGGAGCCCGACAATATCCTCGAATGCTGGTCCTACCCTTGTACCGTACTCTAAGACTGAATATCTCTACGAAGCTGGTACTGTCTTCTACCACTGGACCTGACCAATAGGCTGGCACTGTCCTCTACCACTGGACCTGACCAATAGGCTGGCACTGTCCTCTACCACTGGACCTGACCAATAGGCTGGCACTGTCCTCTACCTCTGGACCTCACCAATAGGCTGGCACTGTCCTATTCCACTGAAATTCACCAATAGGCTGGCACTGTCCTCTACCACTGGACCTCACCAATAGGCTGCCACTGTCCTCTAGCACTAGAACTTGCTAGCGGGCTGGTGGTCCCTTCTTTCATTGGATAGTGATACCGTTCTCTTACACTGAACCTCGCCAACAGGTTGGCACTACCCTCTAATACAGAACTTGACTAGGAGGCTGGCACTGTCATCTAAAACTGGACCTCACTAGAAACCTGACAATGCTTTCTAAAACTGGACCGCACTAGGAGGCTGGCACTGATCTCTAAAACTGGACCACACTAGGAGGCTGGCACTGATCTCTCAAACTGGACCTCACTAGGAGGCTGGCTCTGTCATCTAAAACTGGACCTCACTAGGAGGCTGGCACTGTCATCTAAAACTGGACCTCACTAGGAGGCTGGCACTGATCTCTCAAACTGGACCTCACTAGGTGGCTGGCACTGTCATCTAAAACTGGACCTCAGTAGGAAGCTGGCACTGTCATCTAAAACTGGACCTCACTAGGAGGCTGGCACTGATCTCTCAACCTGGACCTCACTAGGAGGCTGGCACTGTCATCTAAAACTGGACCTCACTAGGAGGCTGGCACTGCCATCTAAAACTGGACCTCACTAGAAGGCTGGTACTGATCTCTCAAACTGGACCTCACTAGGAGGCTGGCACTGATCTCTCAAACTGAACCTCACTAGGAGGCTGGCACTGATCTCTAAAACTGCACCTCACTAGGAGGCTGGCACTGATCTCTCAAACTGGACCTCACTAGCAGGCTGGCACTGTCATCTAAAACTGGACCTCACTAGGAGGCTGGCACTGTCATCTAAAACTGGACCTCACTAGGAGGCTGGCACTGGTCTCTCAAACTGGACCTCACTAGGTGGCTGGCACTGTCATCTAAAACGGGACCTCACTAGGAGGCTGGCACTGTCATCTAAAACTGGACCTCACTAGGAGGCTGGCACTGATCTCTCAAACTGGACCTCTCTAGGAGACTGGCACTGTCATCTAAAACTGGACCTCACTAGGAGGCTGGCACTGATCTCTAAAACTGCACCTCACTAGGAGGCTGGCACTGATCTCTCAAACTGGACCTCACTAGCAGGCTGGCACTGTCATCTAAAACTGGACCTCACTAGGAGGCTGGCACTGTCATCTAAAACTGGACCTCACTAGGAGGCTGGCACTGTCATCTAAAACGGGACCTCACTTGGAGGCTGGCACTGTCATCTAAAACTGGACCTCACTAGGAGGCTGGCACTGATCTCTCAAACTGGACCTCACTAGGAGGCTGGCACTGTCATCTAAAACTGGACCTCACTAGGAGGCTGGCACTGATCTCTCAAACTGGACCTCACTAGGAGGCTGGCACTGTCATCTAAAACTGGACCTCACTAGGAGGCTGGCACTGCCATCTAAAACTGGACCTCACTAGAAGGCTGGTACTGATCTCTCAAACTGGACCTCACTAGGAGGCTGGCACTGATCTCTCAAACTGAACCACACTAGGAGGCTGGCACTGATCTCTAAAACTGCACCTCACTAGGAGGCTGGCACTGTCATCTCAAACTGGACCTAACTAGGAGGCTGGCACTGTCATCTAAAACTGGACCTCACTAGGAGGCTGGCACTGATCTCTCAAACTGGACCTCACTAGGAGGCTGGCACTTTTATCTAGTGCTGAAATATTTCGTATTTGGTGCTTCAGTATAAGAATACCACAACTTATTTAAAAAAAAATAGAATACATATCCCTTTGGAGCCCCTGCTATCCTAGTCCGGTTCATATTCTCAGTGCAGGTCTGGCACTCACCAGGATGTTGGCACGTCATATCACCATTATATGAATGTCTTCACCCTTCTATATCCCAACTTATAACAAGCATGCCTCTGTCATCTAGAAAACAAGCGTCTCTTGAAGCATTCGGTGACGTTGGCACAGATGGTTGGCATGAAGAAAAGCTACACTGTAGGGCCTCTTACCCATCATCTCCAGATGACTTATTTACCCCAAACAGAACTCCACTCATGACTGGCACAAGCAATGACAGATAGTAAAGGGTCCGATCAGTAATTAAAGGGGGAGATGTGAAGCAACAGAGATCATGGATGGGTGAGTCTAATGGATTTACCTGCATGACTTGCAGATCAGTCTCCTATTAGGTAAATCTATATCAAGCCGGAGAAGTGCAAACACAACCACTCAATTCCCTGAAATAGGAACGGCTCATCCTCACTAAATACAATTGATTGAAATCCGCAACTAAATTAAGTCAATCACTAGTATATTGTGTAAATTCTGCTGGCAGACACATTAACCAGGTCCAGCGGAGGTTGTATAAGTGATCACCACTACTGTACTGAGAACATGTCCTGCACATGTATAAGGCTGGGAACACCCAACACTATTACAGGCCATAAATAGAATAAAGCTACATAAAATGTTAAGTCCGTTTGTAAACATATTGCAGTATTTATCTTGTACGGATCCTGAGTTACATCCTGTATTATACTCCAGAGCTGCACTCACTATTCTGCTGGTGGAGTCACTGTGTACATACATTACATTACTTATCCTGTACTGATCCTGAGTTATATCCTGTATTATACTCCAGAGCTGCACTCACTATTCTGCTGATTTGAGTCACTGTGTACATACATTACATTACTTATCCTGTACTGATCGTGAGTTACATCTTGTATTATACTCCAGAGCTGAACTCACTATTCTGCTGGTGGAGTCACTGTGTACATACATTACATTACTTATCCTGCACTGATCCTGAGTTATATCCTGTATTATACTCCAGAGCTGCACTCACTATTCTGCTGGTGGAGTCACTGTGTACATACATTACATTACTTATCCTGTACTGATCCGGAGTTACATCCTGTATTATACTCCAGAGCTGCACTCACTATTCTGCTGCTGGAGTCACTGTGTACATACATTACATTACTTATCCTGTACTCATCCTGAGTTACATTCTGTATTATAGTCCAGAGCTGCACTCACTATTCTGCTGGTGGAGTCACTGTGTACATACATTACATTACTTATCCTGCACTGATCCTGAGTTACATCCTGTATTATACTCCAGAGCTGCACTCACTATTCTGCTGGTGGAGTCACTGTGTACATACATTACATTACTTATCCTGCACTGATCCTGAGTTATATCCTGTATTATACTCCAGAGCTGCACTCACTATTCTGCTGGTGGAGTCACTGTGTACATACATTACATTACTTATCCTGTACTCATCCTGAGTTACATCCTGTATTATAGTCCAGAGCTGCACTCACTATTCTGCTGGTGGAGTCACTGTGTACATACATTACATTACTTATCCTGTACTCATCCTGAGTTACATCCTGTATTATACTCCAGAGCTGCACTCACTATTCTGCTGGTGGAGTCACTGTGTACATACATTACATTACTTATCCTGTACTGATCGTGAGTTACATCCTGTATTATACTCCATAGCTGCACTCACTATTCTGCTGGTGGAGTCACTGTGTACATACATTACATTACTTATCCTGCACTGATCCTGAGTTATATCCTGTATTATACTCCAGAGCTGCACTCACTATTCTGCTGGTGGAGTCACTGTGTACATACATTACATTACTTATCCTGTACTCATCCTGAGTTACATCCTGTATTATATTCCAGAGCTGCACTCACTATTCTGCTGGTGGAGTCACTATGTACATACATTACATTACTTATCCTGCACTGATCCTGAGTTACATCCTGTATTATACTCCAGAGCTGCACTCACTATTCTGCGGGTGGAGTCACTGTGTACATACATTACATTACTTATCCTGTACTGATCCTGAGTTACATCCTGTATTATTCTCCAGAGCTGCACTCACTATTCTGCTGGTGGAGTCACTGTGTACATACATTACATTACTTATCCTGTACTGATCCGGAGTTACATCCTGTATTATACTCCAGAGCTGCACTCACTATTCTGCTGGTGGAGTCACTGTGTACATACATTACATTACTTATCCTGTACTCATCCTGAGTTACATCCTGTATTATAGTCCAGAGCTGCACTCACTATTCTGCTGGTGGAGTCACTGTGTACATACATTACATTACTTATCCTGTACTCATCCTGAGTTACATCCTGTATTATACTCCAGAGCTGCACTCACTATTCTGCTGGTGGAGTCACTGTGTACATACATTACATTACTTATCCTGTACTGATCGTGAGTTACATCCTGTATTATACTCCATAGCTGCACTCACTATTCTGCTGGTGGAGTCACTGTGTACATACATTACATTACTTATCCTGTACTGATCCTGAGTTACATCCTGTATTATACTCCATAGCTGCACTCACTATTCTGCTGGTGGAGTCACTGTGTACATACATTACATTACTTATCCTGCACTGATCCTGAGTTATATCCTGTATTATACTCCAGAGCTGCACTCACTATTCTGCTGGTGGAGTCACTGTGTACATACATTACATTACTTATCCTGTACTCATCCTGAGTTACATCCTGTATTATATTCCAGAGCTGCACTCACTATTCTGCTGGTGGAGTCACTATGTACATACATTACATTACTTATCCTGCACTGATCCTGAGTTACATCCTGTATTATACTCCAGAGCTGCACTCACTATTCTGCTGGTGGAATCACTGTGTACATACATTACATTACTTATCCTGTACTGATCCTGAGTTACATCCTGTATTATACTCCAGAGCTGCACTCACTATTCTGCTGGTGGAGTCACTGTATATATACACATTACATTACTTATCCTGTACTGATCCGGAGTTACATCCTGTATTATACTCCAGAGCTGCACTCACTATTCTGCTGGTGGAGTCACTGTGTACATACATTACATTACTTATCCTGTACTGATCCGGAGTTACATCCTGTATTATACTCCAGAGCTGCACTCACTATTCTGCTGGTGGAGTCACTGTGTACATACATTACATTACTTATCCCGAGTTACATCCTGTATTATACTCCAGAGCTGCACAGGGCACAGCATTTGATGTTCCTGACCTTTTCTATTATCTTTCTTGTAAATGGAGTGATTATATTAGAAAATTGCTTACATTGCAATCCCCTAATACAATATGGAAAGTGTTTTCTAGGTGATACATTACATTGACGGATTTTTTCTCTGTCTTCTGTTGGCTTTCAGATGAGAATGTTTGCTGTAAATATGAAAATATCCTGCGCTGTAAGACAGTACAATTATGTGCCCCTCAATTCTTATAATTTCTGCAAATAACGCGTTCTTATAAAAATTTCGAACTGTTTGCCCAATTACAGTTTTCACGGCACTGCACCTGCTCCTCTGTTCCTCCACAGCAGGGTTAGGTTTATAAATCTTCCATTATCGCTTGCTTCCGCATCGGCTGTTAAGGGGTTAAAAACGGCAATTCAGCTAAGTGGAGGATATTGCCACGGAATGTGTTGGTTGATGGCAGCCAAATGGCCATTACTTTTATCCTCTATTATATGAATGGTTTCCTATAAGGAAGGGAAGGACGCTCCATTGTAGGAGAGCCATCATTAGCGCACAGTTATGTCTCTGATCTTGCATGATTTATTTTTTGGGACTTGCGGCGCCATTGAGAAAAGTCTCGGAGAAAATAAGTAATGGGGATGTTCTGAGGGACATGAAACGTGACAGAATAGCGGCGCAATGTGCATTTAGAAAATGTCGCTGAACCATATTTATCTTTTTTTTGTAAAAAAAAAATAAAAATTACATATTGCATCAAAAGGATGTGGCTAAACAATTTTCACAACTTTTTGTGCCAAAGCAACTATGGACCAGCATGGTAGTGGCCGGGTTTCCCTCCAAGAATAACAGCTGATTTCAGGGTGGAAGCCGGGTGGTTAGGCCCTGTTCACACAGGGTTTTTTTGCAGGCAGAAACTTCTGCCTGGAAAAATCAGCTCCGGTATTTTTGAAGCGGTTTTGCACCACACGCGTTTATTGCCGCGGTTTTTGTTGTGTTTTTTTAGGCATTTTTTTTTAGATATTTCTTCAACAGTCAGAGGGAATAACCGCGAGCGTTGTTTGGCGAAAAACGCAGCAAAAATAGTGGCAAAAAAACACGTTTATTTCCGTCTCCGATTGGTTTCAATGGGGTTTTTGAGGTGGAAAACGCCTCAATGTGGGGCATGTCGCTTCTTTTTCCCGCAAGCTTTTTTTTTTGTTCGCGGGGAAAAAAAAGCCTCCACCTCCCATTGAAATCAATAGGAGGCAATTTGGGTCATTTTTTTCTGCGTTTTTTGCCGCGGTTTCCACGGCAAAAACCGTGGCAAAGAACTCTGTGTGAATGTGTGAACAGGGCCTTAGAGGGTAGTGTTCAAGCAGTGGGATACCATACAATAAATGTATCCTTGGGGACCTTTTTTGTTAACTGTACGGTGTTGTCCAATCCAGATGGAATTTTTTTTTAACATATATATATATATATACTATTAAAGGGGTTACCCTATGCCTATTAGGGCCTATAGACATGATAGCAGCCCTCTCTATGAGTCAGAATGTTTAGCCCCTAACTAAGGGTTGCTCCCGTTCTGGCAGATCAAGCCATCCATGTTTGCGGGGAGTCTGACCTGCTTTAATCAACTGATCGCCACTGTGGCACTTTTAAAGAAGGTCTGCCCACAGAGACTCCCCCTGCGATTTAACAGATAATGAATGAAGAGATCGTTAATATGTTTGGAAAATCATTCTGTGATGTATTCCTGCCTGATATCGTTTTTGTTTTACAGTAGACTGTAAAGTGAGATAGAAGTGTAGACTGTTATGTTGACATCTAGTGGTCAAGGAGAGAACTGCAATTTCATAATTTATTTTAAATGCTAACCACAACAAAATAAATAGCCAAACAATTAAAAATTATTTTTTAAGTCTTTGAAACATAACATATTCTACTGCAATCGCTTGCACATCTATTGCTTGTTTTATATTGTGCAAAAACTTCCTATCAATTAATTTGGAAGGCTCTATTGGCTACTTGGGGACACTTTTAAGGTGTGTATATAGCTGTTTGTCTAATGATTTTATTGTAATTGCTCTGCAAACTGTGTAACAAAGCTGAACTAACAACTTTAATGGCTAAATTATGTGTTCCTGTGAGAGGATCATTTACTAAGGGAAATCACCATACAGATTCTATACAGGAGAATTGTAGTACAATTATAATGAAGAATTCAAAAACTATTTAAAGTAAGCTCCAAAGGACGAGCAAACTGCGGAAGTAGCAGATTATATTAAAATAATGTAAAAAACAATTCATAAATATGCTGTTATACTCAGAATTTGCCATTATAGTTCTACAGCTGTAGGACGACTAATGACATTTCATCCCATAGAACTACAGTTCTCAGCAAGGACAGGGGAGGAGCTGGGGGGGGGCAGACGGGGCATGTGCCCCGGGCGCAACTACGATGTAGGGAAGAGGGGGCGTGGCAGAGCAGCCGTATCAAAACAGCTGATCGCTGCTGACAGGCGCCCTTACCGGACGGCTGCAGCAGCGATCAGTGCTAGGAGGAGCCAGGAGACCATGCGGCGGCATTCTGACTGGTGTCAGTGCTGATTGGACCAGTTCAGTCACCTGACCTGTCACCTGACCTCATGTTAAATACTGTGCTAAAGAAAATCTAGGCCAGGTGACTGGATTGGTCGTCTGGCGGGCCGGCACTGACCTCATTGGTGAGTCACGTCAGGCAGAGCAGAGAGTGGTAGCGGTAGGCTACCGCTACCACTCACTGCTCTGGTGGCAGTATGACACTAAGTACAAGGGGGACGGGGGGTTGTGTGGCACTAAGTAAAAGGGGGGCAGTGTGGCACTAAATACAAGGGGTGGTGTGTGGCACTATGTACAAGGGTGGGTATGGCGCTATCTACAAGTTGGGGTATGTGACACTATGTACAATGGGCTGGGTGTAGTGCTATCTATAAGCGGGGGTGTGGCGCTATCTACAAGGGGGTGTGGCGCTATCTACAAGGGGGGCGTGTGGCACTATGTACAATGGGCTGGGTGTGGTGCTATCTATAAGCGGGGGTGTGGCGCTATCTACAAGGGGGGGCTGTGTTTCACCTCTTTAATTATATATATTTTTTCATTTATTTTTATGTTAACTACGTTATATAAATATATTGCTTGTAAAATGTACAAATGGTTTTATGCTCGACTTACAGTACATTTAAAAAAATAGTGAAAAAAATTACATCTCCTTGATTGGTAGAGAAAGCAAATATGGAGAGGGGGAAGTAGATGTTGGGGGTGGTGCCAATCTGAATGTTTGCCCCGGGTGCCGGAGAACCCCGCTACGCCTCTGGCAAGGAGGACATGCCTGCTATCCCTGTATCTGTTGCCAGCTCTGTGGTCGTTGTGGAACTACAAGTTTTAGACCCTCCTCTCCCACCGGTCTTTGACTGGAAGGGTATGCTGGGTCTTATAGTCCTACCGCAGCTGCAATATAGCTACGGATTGATTAAACCTGCTGGTCTGTATATTGTTTCCATCCTTAATTCATCTTGATTCAATTCAGATTGCCTCTGTATATAGTGATTTGGCAGCCCCTATCCTGATAAACTTTGGTGAGGAATAATAGCAAGCAATAGGGTGCGACAAGTGAAAAGTAATCCCGAACGGTATCCCACTGTCCAGGCACAAAACCCAACGCTGCTGCAAAGAGCAGGAACATAATCTATTGATCTTGAGGAAATGTGCAGCTGTGAGGGATTAGAGAGGGAGCAAGTCACCAGCCGCAGGGAGGGGGCGAGCGGAGAAAGTGTGTCAGGCGGAGACGTGCACATAAAGGTAGCAGGGAGCTCGGGCTTATAGTTACATAGGAAACCTCTGATCCGATCTGACCCTAGCGCAAATGTTATTTTTATATATCGCCAATAGGAGAATTTATCCTTATTAACTGAGGGTGTATGTTCAAGATGAGTCGGCGTCATAGCACAATTTTATTTTAGTTTTTAAATCCTCTTTTCCAAGTTCATATTACCACTCCAACTATATGGGACTCCTTTGCCATTCCCCCATCCTATGCTTTGTAGGAGTGTAGAGCTTAAGACAAGACCCTGGTTGCTCACATGACAGCGACTCGACCCTTCATAACAAATACCTCCAAAATGGCGCGCAAAAAAATCTAGAACTTCTGTAGAAAAAAAAACCACCTTATTTAGCTACGTCAACGTAAAAATCAATAGCAATGCAGGGGAGACAAAAACGGCTTTATAATTGAGTTCTATGTAGAAGTTGTTTGAAGTCGGCTCCTAAGCTCCCCCTAGTGGTGACTGCAGTCAGACAGAATGTTATCATTTAACTCTCCATGCAGGGGATTTGGAGCTCTGAAGAATATAAAGATATATAAGAAATTAATTAGCACAGAATTTTAGTCTCTTTTAGATAAAAAAACAACAACCTGGTGTTTAAAAGGGTCAACATTCACTTTAAGGCCTTATTCATACGAACGTGTCCGTTTTGCGCGAGTAAAAAACACAGCGTTTTTCATGCATTGCAGTTCCGTGGGACATCCGTGTACAGTGCGTGTCTGCGTTTTTTACGCGCGTATGTCATCCGTATGTCACGCGTTTTTTCCTCAGCAAAATAAACTGAAGGAGGAGTTTGTTCTTCCTCATCATTTCTTTAGCAACTGTTGCGTGAAAAACGCATGGTATACAGATGTGCGTCCGTGTGCTGTCCGTGATTTTCACGCACCCATTGACTTCAATGGGTGTGTGATGCGCAAAAAACGCACAAGTATAGGACATGCAGTGAGTTTCACACAGCTGAAAAACACAATGTCTGAATGACCCCATTGACTTGCATAGGTCCGTGTGATGTCCATTGTTTTAACGCGCGTAACACGGACGTGAAATACGCTCGTGTGAATAAGGCCTAAGGCCAAAGTTTGCATCCTCCAGGGCATAAACCTAATTGTCCTTCATTCTTAATAAACACCGAGTACATATATCCTATAAAACGAGACCACATTTACCTATATATGTCTCCCGCAGCAATGTTGACACTTTCTTTTGCACAGTAAGAAAACAATATACAAGAAAATAAATCCGAAGATACAAAGAAATATTAATAACCGTTTTTCTTTTTTTGCACACTGCTCATCTAGATAACATTGGTCCAGTGAAGACCCTAAAAGTAAAGGTCAACTATGAAGATGAGCCGAGGGTTGCCCTTTAAATAACCCACAAATAACCTATTAATCCTTATTGATGACATAATATATAGAGTTCTGTTTTTCTAAATGATATCATTTTGGCTGCATGCAGTCACCACTAGGGGGAGCTCCCTGTATATGGATTTACACAGCTAGTATTGAACTCAATGGGATCTATATAAATCTGCAATGAGCTCCCCTTAGTTATGGCGCCGGGTAGCCACTATGGCAAGCAGGGGAAGCAGTAAGGTATTAGGCTCCCTCACGTCATAGACCACGTTGCGTGCCCTGTCTCTATGGTGAAAACAGCCATTTACAATGAAAATTAATTTAATATGTATAAGGTCTATACAACTGGAGGGGAGAATGGGCCACTAGAATCTTTTCCCTAGTACCCCCAGGTACCTCAGTCCCACGTCGGTTGCAAAACTCATTACCGGCCCTCCATCACATTATTTTCCGATTCAAATTTGACCCGTGGGACACGTTCTCTGTTGATTGTGGGTCATGTCAAGTTTGAGACCTGCAAAATTATATAGAAAATGATTATTTCAGCATTTAAGTCAAAGTCGCATGAGAGCGCACAGACCGTTTAATAAGAAGAAGCCTGATTGGCCCAGTGACTCCAAAAAGAACATGTGTCAATTTTACATTCCCATTATTTCTGCAATATTTAACCGTTATATCATGTTTAGCTACACAAATGTGCAAAATACTACAAAACCGCAACATCACGTGCGCTACGGGACGCCGATACAATTCTGCAGCCATGTAATGATCTTTCATTACTTTTTTTTTTTTCCAGCAGAAATTGGCAGGTTGAGCTTTTGTTATATGGATCAATGATTATCAATAACATGAATGACAGATCCAGGGAATGAATCCAATTGTTTATGTGTCGGGAATTTAAAGGGGCACACGCCAATTAATAATATTGCCAAATCTATCTATAAATCTATCTCTCTGCAGTACCATTCTCTCTCTCCTGCACTGATACATTGTAGCAAACTATCAGGACAGGAGAGAGATTTGTGCTGCCGAGGTATTTAGCCTGTAGAGGATTATCTAGACTGGATACAATTGTAAGGGTATGTTCACACGCACTAATTACGGACGTAATTCGGGCGTTTTTGCCCCGAATTACGTCCGAAAAATGCGCCTCGATAGCGTTGACAAACATCTGCCCATTGAAAGCAATGGGCTGACGTTTGTCTGTTCACACGAGGCATATATTTACGCGCCGCTGTCAAGTGACGGCGCGTAAATAGACGCCCGCGTCAAAGAAGTGACCTGTCACTTCTTTGGGCGTAATTGGAGCCGTTATTCATTGACTCCAATGAAAAGCAGCGCCAATTACGTCCGTAATGGACGCGTGGTTCAAGCGCCTGCACATGCCGTTACGGCTGAAATTACGGGGATGTTTCCGCCTGAAAACATCCCCGTAATTTCAGCCGTTACGGACGCTGTCGTGTGAACATACCCTAACAGTTTCAGCTGTGAGAAGTAAAAAAAAGCTTTGCAGCTTCTGGATGTAAACAAGAAACTTTCTATTCACTGGCTGCCAGCAGAGATCTTGAATGTGATTTAGGAATTGAAACACAAAGTCTATTAGAAAGTTGCAGCAGTTTTTTTTTATTATACAATCATTAAGCTTAATTTACATAAATCTGAGTAACCCCTTTAAAGTATAGGACACTAGGTCTGGAACTTGGGGCACGCGCCCCGGGGTACCCAGGTTAAACCTAGGACACCGCTTAGGCCTGACTCCATTGTAACACGTACCTTACAAACAAGGATCTCCTAGGTGGTTAGGGGTGTAGTATTGACCAACTCCAGAAGGGGGCCCTATTTTAATATCTACTATAGACCATCTCACCTCTATCATGTACCTGGTACAGGTAATGGCTTCATGGAATTACCTTTTGAGCAATTTTCTGGGCATTGACTTTATGGAATTTCCCTTTAAGTTATTTTCTGGGTTTCTAAATGAAGGTGCCTCAAAAGTCAGGCAGTACATGAGCGGGACGGGGTGGTAATACAGAGAGGCTTTGCTGTCTCATTAATACACAGACGGGGTCCGGGCTGGTTAAATAAGCTATTGATTTGCTTAACGTTGTTTTTTTTTATAGGCAATTTAATTGCATTTTTCTTCTTTAGTTGTCCTTTTTCTTGGTTTCCCGGTCATTTTTGATGTTGTTTTGCAGTGTGTGGTGTCTGGGATGTTATCTCGCTATAGAGGGGGGGGGGGGGGGGGGCTCCTGATAGAGGGAGCTATTTATATAATAGGAGGCGCAGCCCAAGACCATGTGATGAAAAGGTTAATTAGTATCGGACTCTGTAATAAATTCCTGGAGTGGAACAAGCGCATTCATCGTCTTCATTGTCCCCCAGCATTTACACACTTGCGCCAGACATGACTCTCTCCATTAACGTGATGCATTGCATGTTATTTAAAGCCATATTAAGAGGAGACTGAAGAGCAACACATCCAATATCTTGAAAGCACTTCATTAACTTCTAAGCGCCTTGCTACAAAAACTGCTCTTAGGAGATACTTAATCAGAGAGTTCCGGCCAGCCGCGTGATGTATCCATGGGGCCCCATAGCATAACTTGGAATGGGGCCCCACTACCCCATGATCACCTTCAGCAGCGAGTTTGCAACATTAAATGCTTTCAGATTATATTGGTCTCCACTCGTCTCTCCCTAATGCACAAAATGATTACGATCGGGAGAAAATGCACACAGTGATGTCACCGTACAATAATACTAATAATACACACAGTGATGTCACATTACAGGGATAATATAAACAGTGATGTCACAGTACAGGGATAATGCACACAGTGATGTCACAGTACAATAATAATAATAATACACACAGTGATGTCACATTACAGGGATAATATAAACAGTGATGTCACAGTACAGGGATAATGCACACAGTGATGTCACAGTACAATAATAATAATAATACACACAGTGATGTCACATTACAGGTATAATATAAACAGTGATGTCACAGTACAGGGATAATGCACACAGTGATGTCACAGTACAATAATAATAATAATAATAATACACACAGTGATGTCACATTACAGGGATAATATAAACAGTGATGTCACAGTACAGGGATAATGCACACAGTGATGTCACAGTACAGGGATAATACACACTGTGATGTCACAGTACAGGCATAATAGTGATGTCACAGTGCAATAATAATAATAATAATAATAATACACACAGTGATGTCACAGTACAGGCATAATAGTGATGTCACAGTGCAATAATAATAATAATAATAATAATAATAATAATAATAATAATAATAATAATAATAATAATACTACAGACAGTGATGTCACAGTACAGGGATAATACACACAGTGATGTCACAGTACAGGCATAATTGTGATGTCACAGTGCAATAATAATAATAATAATAATAATAATAATAATACACACTGTGATGTCACAGTACAGGCATAATAGTGATGTCACAGTGCAATAATAATAATACACACAGTGATGTCACAGTACAGGGATAATGCACACAGTGATGTCACAGTACAATAATAATAATAATAATAATACACACAGTGATGTCACAGTACAGGGATAATACACACAGTGATGTCACAGTACAGGCATAATAGTGATGTCACAGTACAATAATAATAATAATAATAATAATACTACACACAGTGATGTCACAGTACAGGAATAATACACACAGTGATGTCACAGTAGAAGAACAATCTACTCAGTGAAGTTACAGCACAGGAATTATACAACCAGTGATGTCACAGCACAAGAATTATGTGATGTCACAGCCATGGGAAAATAATTAATGATGTCATAGAAGAGGTATAAAGCAGACAATCCTATCACAGTAGAGGGATAGTGCACACAGTGATATCACATAAGAGGGATAATGAAGACCAGTATCTTTCAAGTAGGTGGGGGGGGGGGGGTTCAAAGACGGTGGCATAAGGAAAAGAGCCAGCCTTCTTGGAACTGGCTTGTCTTTAGGTCCCTTTTCCCTATAGTTGGTGCTTTTGGGGTAGTATAACAACTACATCGTGTCCAGTTGTGAGTCCGAAAGGGGCTCGCCATAGGAATGGTATGGACTCCTTCCATGGCAAATGCTCACTTATTCCAAGAGCAGTCAGCAATAGATGGCACTGATATATAGACTCTGTGGCTGGCACTTGTATGGAGGCACTGCAGCTGGCACTTGTATGGAGACACTGCAGCTGGCACTTGCACGGAGACACTGTGGCTGGCACTTGTATGCAGACACTGGCTGGCACTTGTATGGAGACACTGTGGTTGGCACTTCTATGCAGACACTGTGGCTGGCACTGATATGGAGACACGGTGGCTGGCACTTGTATGGAGACACTGTGGCTGGCACTGATATGGAGACACTGTGGTTGGTACTTGTATGCAGACACTGTGGCTGGCACTGATATGGAGACATGGTGGCTGGCACTTGTATGGAGACACTGTGGCTGGCACTGATATGGAGACACGGTGGCTGGCACTTGTATGGAGACACTGTGGCTGGCACTGATATGGAGACACTGTGGCTGGCACTTGTACGGAGACACTGTGGCTGGCACTTGTACGGAGACACTGAGGCTGGCACTTGTATGGAGACACTGCGGCTGGCACTTGTATGGAGGCACTGTGGCTGGCACTTGTATGGAGACACGCTGGCCCTTCATTCTCTATTTAATCCTTGTCCAGCTCTCGTCTCTATGTAATAGATCAATATATATCCGCGCAAAGAGCGCAGCGATTTATCATTACATCTAGAATATTGCGCATTATGCCATTGCCTGCAGACGTCCAGTCACCCAGGAGAAGGAAGGAACCGTGATGATATTTTAGCACATTGAGGTTTTCCTCTCTTCACACACATCCTCAATCTCGGTATTGATCAGCCCATGACAGACATGTTGTGTTAGTGTGCGTGTCGATACACTGCCCCCGGCTTCCACCATTACTCACGCAGTGGGGACTGATGAGAAATTCATCAGGGAGGTAAAGACACAGGACCCTGGATTACGGAGGGGGGGGGTGGAGGATTGGTGTTCGCTGATCTGATATGATTGATTGGGAGAGCGATCATGAGGATGAATAATTTCCCAGGTAGGAAGTCAACGGGATTTTTAGGGTCATCATCTCCTCTGTATAACGTCTAGTTTTCATTATAAACGTTATAATAGGTAATGAGGTGCAACGGGCACGTTTGTCGCATCATTAGATTTGAAGCTCTGAGATCAGCCGCCATGAGAAACTCACGACACAGTATGTATGGCTCCTTAAAGGGACACAACCCTAAAAGCGATGGGGGAAAAAAAAATGAAAGCAGAAGGCACAGACTTGCCTATTTGTCAGTCCTAAGATGCCAGTAAAGTATTGGCCTTTGAGACCTTGATGTCTCCATGTTTTTGAGTAAAATTTTGAAAAGGGGGTGGGGCTTGACTAAAAGGGCAGGGCTTAGTTGTGCTTAGTATCAATTACAGTCAGTAGGAGGAGGTTTCTTCTACCACCCCCCCCCCCCAGCCAAAAACTAAGCAGCCTAAAGGTGCCTTTACACCTTAGATGACAGTCATCCGAACTTACCGATTTCGGACGACTATCTAATGCAGAGTTTCCCAACTTTCTCAGGCTCGAGGCACCCCTGGAAAAAAAAAATTCCTAGGGCACCCCTACCAAAAAGTACTAAAAGTCAATGCACATCTTGTATGTGCACGGTCCTTGATTTCGGACGGCCCGCAGATGACACACCACGGCTATCCGTGCCCGTAAGGCCCCATGCACATGACCGTAGATTTCAACTATCGCTCAGTATTGTCCGTAAATACAGATCCATAGTAATTTATAGTCATCCATAAATCATCCGCATATACTTTTAACAGGGCATCCGTAATGCATCCGTATTTACGGATCCGCAAAAAGAAGAAAACCACAAATGATGTGCAACATCTGAAAACCTGGCGTCGCCTATCAACGCTTCCGTAATTACGGAAACACCCATAGACTTCAATGGGGAGTCCGTACCCTAATTATGGACAAAAAAAGGACATGTTCTATAATTTCTACGGCGCAGACACCTATAGGTAAAAATACGGAAAGGTGTCCGTAGCCCATAGAAAAAAATGGGTCCGCAATTACGGAAAAAAAAATCTATGGTCGTGTGTATGGGGCCTTAGGGTAAGTTCACACGGCATTTTTCGTAAGGTTGAAAAAACCTGCCTCAAAATTCCTGAATGAATTTTGAGGCCGATTTTAAATTGCCAGAGGTTTTTTTTCTAATTTTTGTTGTTTTTCCCCAGGTTTTTTTTAAGCCATTGAAGCTAACGCAATAACCGAAGGCAAAAAAAACGCTCCAAACGAGCGCCGCAGGTTTTTTCTGCCTCCTACTGATTTCAATGTGAGGTCATAGGTGGAAACCGCTTGAAGAACGAGGCTGGCGTTTTTTTTTCCGCCAGCGCCCCGGGAAAATATGCCTCTGCATCCAATTGAAATCAATAGGGGGCGATTTGGGGCATTTCTTGGCGCTAATTCCAACGCGGTTTCTGCAGCAAAATTAGTGATAAAAAAATGCTGTGTGAACTGACCCTTATGAGCCATGGGGACAGGTCCAGCTGAGGTGTCACATCGACAGATGTTTGTGGAGGGTGAAAGAAATGTACGATAGAATTACCGAGGTTCGCCAGCAAGCTTGGTCTGAAAAATAAGACGCACTTTATACTTTGCTTCACCTTTATAATACAACCCCCCCCCCAAACAGAACACTCTCGGCAATGAGAAAATGACCATCAGCCCCCCAGTAAAGTGACCATCAGCCCTCCAGTAAAGTGACCATCAGCCCCCTCAGTAAGGTGACCATCAGCCCTCCAGTAAAGTGACGATCAGCCCTCCAGTAAAGTGACGATCAGCCCTCCAGTAAGGTGACGATCAGCCCTCCAGTAAAGTGATCATCAGCCCCCCAGTAAATTGAACATCAGCCCCCTCAGTAAGGTGACGATCAGCCCCCCAGTAAAGTGACCATCAGCCCCCCAGTAAAGTGACCATCAGCCCTCCAGTAAAGTGACCATCAGCCCTCCAGTAAATTGAACATCAGCCCCCTCAGTAAGGTGACGATCAGCCCTCCAGTAAAGTGACCATCAGCCCCCTCAGTAAGGTGACGATCAGCCCTCCAGTAAAGTGACGATCATCCCTCCAGTAAAGTGACGATCATCCCTCCAGTAAAGTGACCATCAGCCCTCCAGTAAAGTGACCATCAGCCCTCCAGTAAAGTGACCATCAGCCCCCTCAGTAAGGTGACGATCAGCCCTCCAGTAAAGTGACGATCATCCCTCCAGTAAAGTGACGATCATCCCTCCAGTAAAGTGACCATCAGCCCTCCAGTAAAGTGACCATCAGCCCTCCAGTAAAGTGACCATCAGCCCTCCAGTAAAGTGACCATCAGCCCTCCAGTAAAGTGACCATCAGCCCCCTCAGTAAGGTGACGATCAGCCCTCCAGTAAAGTGACCATCAGCCCTCCAGTAAAGTGACCATCAGCCCTCCAGTAAAGTGACCATCAGCCCTCCAGTAAAGTGACGATCATCCCTCCAGTAAAGTGACCATCAGCCCCCACTAAAGTGACCATCAGCCCCCTCAGTAAGGTGACGATCAGCCCTCCAGTAAGGTGATCATCAGCCCCCCAGTAAGGTGACCATCACCTTCTCCCCATTGAAAACGCAGGCACGCTCGGCAGAGAACTATCTAAAATGTAAAAAAAACAAACTAAAAGGATGATTTAGGTGTTAATAGTAATTTTATTTTTTCTACATTTTTCACGTTTTTACATTAAAGAGAACACGTCCCCTCTCCTGACATGTCTGTTTTAATAAGTAATTGTATACCCCATGAAATAATCATCCTGGAGAATCTTTTCTTCGAACACTAAATTGTGCCGTTCCTCTGTTATTCCTAGAAATGTATAACATTAATAACTTGGTGTTACCAGTCGGGAGTGTGTCCCTACACAGACTGACACTGTCCAATCACTGCTCACGGTCTAGGGACACTCCTCTTTGACAAAGTGAATGGTAACACGCACTTGCAATTTGTTCATATATTTCTAGGAGGAATAACGGAGGAACAGCCAAACCCAGAGTTCTAAGAAAAGATTCTCCAGAATTGTTATTTCACGGGGTATACAATTATTTACTAAAACAGACATGTCAGGAGATGTGACGGCGGGTCCTCTTTAAGATAAGGCTCTGTTCTCATCACTTTTGGGGCCAGGTGCGGGTCTCAGAGGTGGAACCCGTATCTATCAGACATAAAGGATATGCCATAAATGTCTAAGATGGGAATAACCCTTTAAGGTTGAAGCCATACATTTTACATAGAAGACCCTTTGTTGTATCGAAGAATCTTAAAACTTAAATTTCCCACCAATAAAAGATGAAGACTCTGGTATATATGTCCATTACAAGGGAAGTTATGGAAAGCCCCCCCCCCCCCCCCGGCCCAGCACCATGTGTATAACTCCAGCGCCGGATCCATGTATTTGTCATGTGGCGTTTTATTGCAGCCATAAATCATTGGCATTGCAACGAGAACAGTCACAGATTATTTTGAGCAGTTCTGACCCGAAGAATCGTAATCCTCAAATATGGAGCATATGAAAGCTGAGGAGATAAACTGCGGAGTTGCCTATAGCCAAACCTTCATATTCTCCTTGAAGGCGGATTGTAGACGTGATTAGTATTCGCCCTTATAGAGCACATGGGCGTCTGGAATGTTCTTTTTGGCATCCTGCTTACTTGACTATAATTCATTCTTGTGCTCTTCCGATTTATCATTAAGGGGTATGTATACTTTTGCAACAATTCTTTTCTATTGCTCCAATGATTCTAAAATGAAACGACTTTGTCTTGATTAAAAATCGCCTACCGTTTTGTGATAACGGCTCATATGCAGAACTATGTGTCTCCATGGTAACAGACAGTAACAGAGTGTGTGTAGCCTACTTGCCAACAGTCTTGATTTTGGACCTGCAAAAGAGGTGGAGATTATTATGCAAAGTCGTAGGGGGCGTTTGTGGGGCATTCCCGGTTGGAATGGGGGGCGGGACTTAACAATCCCAGATTTTGTTGCTAGTAAGGTGTAGTCCTATTCTACAATCACACGTTCTTCCAGCTACCCCTCTTCTACTGTCTGTAGGTTATCAAGAACTGACTGCAGGATCAGACTACAGATGGTTTGCTTGTAGTCTGTTACCATGGAGACACATAGGTCTGCATAGTAGCTGCATACACAAAACTGTAAGATATTTTCAATCACAAGAATATTGGCCTAGTTATGCAGAGATACAGAGAGTGAGGGAGGGTACACTGTATAGGCAGATACAGTATATAGTAGAACCTCTACAAAATGAAATTTTATAATGTGCCCTTTTCCTGTCCACTTCCATCCGTTAGGAAAAATAGGCACGGCAATAAAATAGATCAGAAATCTCCAAGTTATGGGTCTCCAGCTATTGCAAAACTCCAACTCCCAGCGTGCCCTCCAAGTCTGTGGCTAGGAGGGTATGTTGGGAGTTGTAGTTTGAAACAGCTACAGGTGGGAGACCTCTAGAATAGATGGCGGCGTCCATGTAGAGGACTCATGCTTCTCTTGGCGTCTTTAGTCTCCCCAGGTTCAATATTAGCCGGTAATGGACGTTTATGAACATAGGGAAATATTTTTTTAATCAATTTACTGGTTATTTAAACAACTTCTTTGCTCGTGAAGGATCTGGCTCCATCTATATATAATTCATTGTTGAGTATTTAAGTAAATCTGAGATAAATAGTCAGGGACAAGTCTGTCCAGTGTTAGATTTCTCAAGTCTCCTCTAGGGAACCCTTTGCTGAGCTCTCAGAACATCTACTCGTATCCTCAATTTGCATGCACTCGTCCTAATTAGTAATAACTTGGCAGCACAATTTGTGATCTGCATTGCAGACTCGGGGTTAACGTCTTATAGAGAGAATTTGCATTTCGGGGTCAATTAACATCACTTGTAAAATGTGTTATTTCTTCTCCATAAAATGCGTATTAAAGACTTTAATTGTATCAGAATTGTTAAGAATTGATCAGGGAGTTTTATCACATTTCTACGAGTGCCTTAAATATCTAAGGAAAATTACAAACCTATGCGGGAGTCTTAATCCAAATAAAAAGTATATATTTTTTTTTAAATTCTATTTTGGTAAAGGAATCGACAAAAAAAACAAAGTAGTTTATCTAGAAAACCTTTTTGAAAGATTATCGGAAGTCCCTACACCCTGTCATGTCCATGGCCGCGGGCCGCCAGGCTCACTCACCTCCTGACGGCCGCAGCCATGGGTCTGCGACCGCTGGTCCCAGTCGCCTCCTCAGGAGACGCCAGCGCTCACTTCCGCTTACCTTGGCCGGGTCCCGCATGTCAAAATTAGCCCATGAGTACCCTGGACTATAAGAAGGGCCCAACCCCTTCCTCCCATGCCTGAGGGTTGTTGTCGTAGCCTGTTTGTCTAGCAAATGGTCTCCTAGTGTTTTCCAGTTCCCAGTGTTCCCAGTTCCTGTACCTGTATCCTGTATCTTGTGCTATCTGGTCAAGTGCCGTGCTGAGCTGTAGTCGTGCTGTGCTTTATTCAACGTCTGCCCTCTACACCACACCTGACGTCTGCCTGCTACCTAAGTCCCAGCCAAGCCTGTCATTGCTACTGTCCGAGCTGCCACAGGTACACTATACAAACTATAGACTGTGACCTGCATCCTGTTGGCCAGCTGCCATACTGTCAAGGCGGTGCGGCCTAGTGGGTCCACGCACCCGACGTGACACACCTCACCTTCACATATGCAGACATAGTTATAAATGCAGCTAGTTGGCTGGATATCATACCAATGCTGGGACTTCCTGCTCGGAGAGAGGCAGAAAGAGCCGTTTCAATCACAATTTGGACTCACACAGCTGCTATCAAGGTGCTTGGCTACATACAGTTGTTTAGCTTGATGTCATACATGTTTTTTGTCTATTTGTGCAGGGTCCCCCAGAGAGAGATGGAGAAACACTTTGTAGTGACTCTCCACTCTGGCTAAGGGCTTATTCAGACAAACGGAATATACGTCCTTGCAACGCGCGTGATTTTCACGCGAGTCGCACGGACCTATATTAGTCTATGGGGTCGTGCAGACAGCTGCGTGATTTTTTCCACAGCGTGAGTCCGCTGTGAAAAAGTCACGACATGTCCGTTCTTTGGGTGTATTTCGCGCATTACGCACCCATTGAAGTCAATGGGTGCGTGAAAACCACGCATGTCGCACGGAAGCACTTCCGTGCGACCAGCGTGATTCGCGCAACAGCTGTGAAAAGGATGATTGAAAACAGAAAAGCACCACGTGCTTTTCTGTTTACAAACATCCAAACGGAGTGTCATAATGATGGCGGCTGCGCGAAAAGCACGGAGCCACGCATCATACGAGGATGACACACGGAGCTGTTAAGCTGTTAAAACGCACACGTTCGTGTGAATCCGGCCTAACTCATGGTGGCCCCAAACAAGAATCCTCTTTTAACTCCGGATGCAGTCATTTTGATTTTTAAAAAACTCTTTCTGTAAACCAGACAATCACTTTAGATGGCTTAACTAGTTTCCTAGGACGAAAAAATATCTGTTACTATGTCAAGGTGTAGAATTCTCATTTGAATGTTGATCTAGTTGGATTAAACCTTCCTCGGGATCAATAGGGGTTAAAAAAAAGTTCTATAATTTCTCCCATCCCCTGGTTGATATGTCATAGGTCTTTTTTTCGACCATACTATGTAACTTTTAGGGTATGTTCACACTGAGTTTTTTTGCAGGCTGAGGCAGATTTTGATCTGCCTGCACGCCATTTGCGGCATTTTTCGCCCCTGCGGCCATTGAGCGCCATGGGCAAAAACGCAGCGAAAAATGCTTTCTCCACCTCCCATTGATGTCAATGGGAGGTCAGAGACGTAAACCCCGAAGATAGGGCATGTCGCTTTTTACCGCTCGCGGGACAAAAACGCCTCCGCCTCCCATTGAAATCAACAGGAAGCATTTTCAGCCATTTTTTGGCGCGGTTTCCGACACGGTTTCTGCGTCAAAAATTGTGTAAAAAAACTCAGTGTGAACAGGGCCTAAGATTCTGTTGAAACTTCCTGCTGCGAGAAAGGCAGAGAGAGCTGCTGCATTCTTAGGCCCCATACACACAACCATAAAAAACCTCCATAACTGCGAACCGTAATACGGTCCGCAATCACGGACCCATTCAGTGCTATTGGCCGCGGAACCTTTCCGTATCGCTATGGATAGGTGTCAGGGCCGTAGAACTGTACCGCAAAAGATAGAACATGTTCTATCTTTTGCGTTTTATGGGCCGTACTGCCATAGTTTGTATGGGAGAACGGGCCGAAAATATGGGCTTCGGCCCGCCGCCGTCGGCAGCCGGCCGTACCCGGTCATGAGGCCTTAGCCTGAAATCTGAGTTCCTTCTGGCTCCTTTTTAGATGTTTGGTTGTATGCAGTTGATTGGCTGGATGTCATTCTGCTGTTGATTGGCACTTAAGGAAGCACTCCGGCTAAATCCACCCCTTTTCATTTCTGAACTTGATTAGGGGAAAGGTTGTGATAGTAATCTTCTTAGGCCTCATCCACACGAACGTGAAAATGCCCGTAATTACGGGCCCATAGACTTCTATTGGCCACGGGTACCTCCCCGTTTGCTTACAGGAAGGTGCCCGTGCCGTTAAAAAATATAGAACATGTCCTATTTCAGGACGTAATTATGGCACGGGCAGGCCCATAGAAGTCAATGGGGCTCCCGTAATTACGGGTGTCTACGTGTGTGCACCCGTAATTACGGGAGCGTTGCTAGGCGACGTCAGTAAATAGTCACTGTCCAGGGTGCTGAAAGAGTTAAACGATCGGCAGTAACTCTTTCAGCACCAGGGACAGTGACTACCGATCACAATATACATCAACCTGTAAAAAAAATAGAAGTTCATACTTACCGAGAACTCCCTGCTTCTGTCTCCAGTCCGGCTTCCCAGGATGACGTTTCAGTCTAAGTGACGGCTGCAGCCAATCACAGGCCAATCACAGGCTGCAGCGGTCACATGGACTGCCGCGTCATCCAGGGAGGTCGGCCTGGATGCCGAAAGAGGGACGCGTCACCAAGACAACGGCCGGGTAAGGATGAATTTCTTTTACTTTTACTGCGGAAAGGGCAGCCCCTTCTCTCTATCCTGCACTGATAGAGAGAAGGGGCTGCCGATTACTGCAGTGCAATTTTGCAGCGAAAACGTGCCCATAAATACGGGTGGAATACTGGTGACACCGGCCCCGTATTTACAGGCACGGGTCCATAAATACTGGTGCAATACGGGTCGAATACGTGTGACCAAGGACCCGTATTTACGCCAGTATTTACGGGAGGAAAAAAATACGTTAGTGTGCATGAGGCCTTACCGTCACTTTATTTTAACGCTAGCCGGTCCATTACGGGATGCGGTTCGGTCATGTGACCCACGCTCTGACCACTCCAATCCTACATAATTTGCTGTGTGGCCCAGAAGTCAGTCTCTCTCTACGCAATCCTATGAGACTCACAGAGTCTCTCATAGGTTTGCATAAAGAGATGGACTTCCGGTTCACACAGCAAACGCTGTAGGATTCAGGAAGTGCGGGTTATGTGACCGAATAGGGGTCCAGAATGTAGCAGCTAACTTTAAAATTGTCCGGTAAGGTGATTTCTATCAATATCTGTCACCTAATCAAGTATAGATACAGAAGAGGGTGGGGAGATTTCGCCAGAGTGCTTCTTTAAGATTGTGCTGGCACTTCCTGCTGAGAGAGAGGCAGACAGAGCTGCTTCTTTTCTAGGCTGAACCATTCACATGGCAGCTTCAGAGATCTCAGACTGGTAAAAAGAAAAATATGGGGCGTTCATCTTGTCAAATGTCATGGAAATCCGTCAAAGACTTGCTTATACTTTGTGATTGTCACGTGTAAAAGGACAATTCAAATGTGTTTGGTGACCGAGGGCCACAACACTAAAAATTTTTGTGTATGTTGATTTTTTTCACGGCCTCCATCATTCTCTAATTTGGCAGATGAAGTTTAGAGATGTTTGTCCAGCGGCATAAATTACATCACAACATTTGCTCGCTCCGCCAGCCTGCGCAATCAGTACATAAAACAGCAGGTGAGCTGAGGAGACGATCATCTCCCGCCGGGCCGCTCGCTCTCCCCTCTCTCTGGAATACTCTCAGCAGGCAGCCGTTTACCTCTTTTCCTCCAATCTTTTAGTCACATTGACCTAATTAACCCACAAATCTTTTGTATTAATTTGCATATTAATGACAATCCTGGTTGATGTGATGAGACTTATATTAAATTTTTTTATACTGACGGCAGATGTGACCGTCTCTTGGCTGCAAATATTCTGCAATATACAGTAAAGTGCGCAAATTTTCATTCGGCAACTATGAGCGCAAATGTTTATTGGATTGGAACGGA
Organism: Rhinoderma darwinii; assembly: GCF_050947455.1. Classification (NCBI taxonomy): domain Eukaryota; kingdom Metazoa; phylum Chordata; class Amphibia; order Anura; family Rhinodermatidae; genus Rhinoderma; species Rhinoderma darwinii. The sequence continues at coordinate 12,008,677 of NC_134692.1, forward strand.
ACTTGAAGTGCCTGAGCCCCAAGTGTGTAACAGGACCCCCCACCTATGTCATTAATAGTGATGGTCTCGTCTTAAGGTGCAGAGGTTGCCGAAGCATTTGCCCCATATGTGGCATCCCCTACACAGCAAAAAAACAGGTGTGCCGACGACCAGCCCTGCGTATGCTAAGGGGACGTCACTGTTTGGCATATGCCAGGTGAATGGTGCCTTATGGATACATCCAGCATACGTGCCGGGAGCTTTCCTGGTGCATACGTCGAACGTAAGGCTGTAATGCAATGTGAGCAGTCTGGATGTAAACAAGAAACTTTCCATTCACTTACAGCAAGCAGAAGTCTTGAAATGGGAGAAATTAAGACACAAAATATATGAGAAAGTTTCAGAAATTGTAATTATATAATAGTTAAGCTTGTCTAAGATAATGTGGTAGCTTTCTCAGCAGTCCTATGTGAAAAACGCCGATATCTCATTGTGATATCACCGTGAATTGTGCCAAATGACAACCTTCACTCTGCTACACCTCACAAACTCTACTATTACACCTGACAAATTGCACTATGTTACATCTAACAAACTCAGTTCTGTTATATCTGTCAAGCTCGGCTGTGCTACATATGATAAACTCAGCTTTACTATATCTGTCATACTCCAGGTGCCACATCTGACAAACTCAATTTTGTTACATCTGTCAAATTCTGCTCTACTACATCGGACATACTCCACCGTGCTACTCTGCTCTGCTACATCTGACACACTCAACATTACTACATCTGTTATACTCCACTCCGATACACCTGACAAACTCTACTTTGTAACATCTAACAAATTCTGATCTAATATATCTGACAAACCCCTCTCTGCTATGTTTGACATACTCAGCGGGCTACATCTGACAAACTCTGCTCCACCGCATCTTACAAACTCCCCCGTGCTTTATCTGACAAACTCATTATTGATACATCTGACACACTCCACTCCACTACATCTCACAAACTCAATATTTCTACATCTGACATTCTCCGCTATATTTGACAAACTCAATATAACGACACCTGACATTTTCCACTCCCCTACATCTCGCAAACTAAATATTGCTACATCTGACATTCTCCACTCTACTATATCTGACAAACTCTGCTCCACCACATCTGACAAACTTATTATTACTACATCTAACATTCTCCGATGCTACATCTGACATTCTCCACCCGCTGCATCTGACATACTCTACTTCACTACATCTAACATACTCTACTCCGATACATCCGACATACTCCACCCCGCTACATCTGACATACTCCACCCCGCTGCATCTGACATACTCTACTCCGCTACATCCGACATACTCCACCCCGCTACATCCGACATACTCCACCCCGCTGCATCTGACAGACTCTACTTCACTACATCTGACATACTCTACTCGACTACATCTAACATACTCTACTCCGATACATCCGACATACTCCACCCCGCTACATCTGACATACTCCACCCCGCTGCATCTGACATACTCTACTCCGCTACATCCGACATACTCCACCCCGCTACATCCGACATACTCCACCCCGCTGCATCTGACAGACTCTACTTCACTACATCTGACATACTCTACTCGACTACATCCAACATACTCTACTTCACTACATCTGACTAACTCAATATTACTGCATCTGACATTCTCCACTCCGCTACATCTGACATACTCCACTCCGCTACATCTGACATACTCCCCTCTGCTACATCTGACATACTCCCCTCTGCTACATCTGCATTTCATCTCCTGTTGATCCGTTCTTCTTTGCAGCGCTCTCCACTTTTCCCATTTCACACTCTCTTTCCTCTTCCGCATCTCCTCCCTTATCTCTAATTCGGAGGCAGTAATATCCCCTTTACATATGGATTTAGCCGGCTCAGTCCGCAGCAGTAATGCAGCCTCCCCATTGGCTCTGATCTTGTTACGCGTGACTTTGTCTAGGGCGCTCCACGTAGCTGCACCCTCCTGATTTCTAAAGCTCTCCCTCTGCGCCTCGCTGCCAACAATCCTGCTTTGTTCCCCATCCAAGAGACTTATCTCTCACTTGCACTAACTGGCGTCCTGCCGACTAAATCCCAGCGCTGAACCCGAGACCAACTTGTTCCAGGAGGCACGCGACGCACAACCGTGTTCCCATCTAACGCCGCCATCTGGCTGCTGATAACAGTCGGGACCGGCCGCCGCTAACTGCCCCTATTTACAATGCAAATCTGCAAATTGCTTGTGTTTCCTATTAAATAAAACCTGCGAGCAGAAGTGGCGGCGACGATGAGGGATCATTATCTAAGAGCGTCCTCGCAGCCTCTCCGCGGACGGACACTTACACATTATAGGCGCGGTTTTGTCTTGAAAACAAACTCGTGCGTCTCGCCAATCCATTGAATACGAATAAACATAAAACGTGGCTCATTATACATCACTACGGATACTAGGAAAGGTGCGGAACGGGAAAGACGGGCGGAGGGAAATAATCCATAGAGTTCCAGGCATCGTACGGGGAGCGAATGGCCGTCTATGGGGGGGAGGGGGGGATACAGAAGAGTAAAACACACGCCGGTCCTGTATGTGCACCCATAAATGACCCTGAAATACGAGCCACTTGATTAATTCTACATGATGAGGGTGACCACATAACCAGGGATGTCTACGTTGGGTGCCCATTGGTGGCCCTATACTTTGGTATTCGACGCATAGAGGACAATTCCATAATAAAGTCATATAATGAGTATTAGGGACTGCAGGGACCTTTGTATTCATCACAAATTAGGTAGTGAGCAGAAAGAATACACTAAGGCCTTGTTCACACAGCAGAATTTTTGCGGCGGATTCCACTGCAAAAATCTGCCTCCTGTTCATTTCAATGGGAGTCGGACTTTTCTTTTTGAAAAAATCAGCTAGCGGGAAGGAGAAGCGTCCTGCTCGATCTTCAGGCGGATTCCACCCGATCCTCCTATTAAAGTCAATGGGAGGAGGAATCTTCCTGCCGACGGCGGGAATTATTCCACAATGGATTTTGCAGTGGGATCCGCCACACAAAAAACGCCGTGTGAACAGAACCTAACAGTAGCCAAAGGCGTACATCGAGATGAGGGGCCCCATTTGCTGGTTGATCCCACCACACCCCTAACCACCTGGCGGACGTGTGCTTGTTTTCCCCCCATCTTCTTTCCATGATCGTTGGGTTGTACAGGAATAGAAAATCATGGCTGCTTTCTTCCAGAAATAGCGCCACACCTGTCCATAGGTTGCATCTGGTATTACAGCTCAGCTGTTTTAAATCAATGGGGCTGGGCTGCAATACCACCCACAACCTGTGGACGGGTTTGGCGCTGATTTTGGAGGTTTTTCACAATTTTTTGGATGTTTTTCTACTCCTATACAACCCATTTTAATTCCGCACGCTGTTGTTGGGTAACATTGTACTTAATTATCTCTACTACCTCTACTTGACAGCAGCCTGCACTCTGCTAACAGACTCCTGGGGTAATCCCTGCAGCCTAATAACCCTATTATCGGAAAGCTCTGGTCTATAAAGCGTGCCGTTCTAATCAGAAGTTTTTGAAGGTGATGTTTCTTCTTTGAACATAATTTAAATTTATACCCTGTTCACATTTGTGCTGGACATTTGGCATCTACACTAGAAATTCTCCAGACGTATTGACTGGACGTACAGCCCCATATAGAATTTCTTCTAGCAGCCGCCAATAGGGGGAGCTAACAAAATATGTCCTTATGCAGATCGCATTGACTTCAATGGCGCTTTTATTGATCAGTATACAGTTAGCTCCCTCTAGTGGTGGCTGGAAGTAGACAGAATTTTATCATCTAACCCCTTCCCAACATTTGACTCAAAGAGTAACTAAACTTTTAAAAATCTCATGGTGACATGTTAGAAGTTTTGATCGGTGGGGGTCCGAGCACTGAAACGAAGCGGCAGAAGTGCTCGGCTGAACGCTGTGCTGCTTCATTTCCTTGGAAAGCTGAGTGACAGGTGTACGGACTCACAGACTTTCTATTTCTATACACCGCTGCGAGGAAAGCAGATCAGAAACTAAGCTACACAGCTCTCACCCCGCACGCTTCTGCCGCTTCGTTTTAGGAATTGGTTCTTGAACCCCCACCGATCAAACCTTCTGACCCTGACATGTCAAAAGTTGTTTTTTTTTAAAGTTTAGTTACGCTTTAACTGTACCCATAGAACATACTTAAAGGCTATGTACACCTTTTGAAATAGTTTTTTTTTTTTTGTTTTTTTTAATGTATCAGTGTGTTTTGTGCAATTTTCTAAATACATTTTATTAAAAATTATTTGTACTTTTTGAGATACAGCTGCTTTGTATCCTGTATATAGAGCAGCTGTATCTAGTGCCGAATCCTGTATCTGTGAGGTCAACGGGACTTACGGTTTCAGTGTCAGTGGGTCCTGGGTGTCCATCTGTAATCGATCACATCTAAGTTATCAACTGTCAGAGACACGTAGGAGCCTCTGACACTGAACCCGTCAGTCCCGCTGACCTGACGGATACAGGAGTAAGCGCTAGATACAGCTGCTCTATATACAGGATACAAAGCAGCTGTATCTCAAAGTAAAAATATTTTTAAATAAAATGTATTTAGAAAGTTGCACCAAACACAGACACAATTTTCTTTTTGTAATTTTTTTAAATGTGTACATAGCCTTTAACATGTCACATGGTGAATGTATGGGAATACATGGGGCACCCGTCTCCTGGCCAATATCCTATATATGCCGCTGATACTACGGACATACTTCTATAATTACGCAAAAATGTTAAAATTCCTTTAATCTGGCACCCGATGGTCTGGAATGGATATTCTACTGATTGTATTCGGATTTATTAGATGTTCCATATTTGTAATTTTTCTGAATTTAGATCGGACGCTAATTAAAGGGCAATTCTCCCGAACATCTGTTAATCTGGCATCCATGGGGCTACAGGAATTTTATTGTCTAAAATTGCTTGGCGCTCGCTGTCTGCAGATCCCCCCTGTTTTTCCTAGACTTGATATTGTGCAGCACTTTGTTTTCGTCGTTGCTGTATGGTTTGGGGACACACTTGGCGGAGGTCGGAGAGACGAAAAATTGGCACCACATCCTGCCTGACAGCATCTACTGTACATAGCGCTGGCAAGGCGCTGACCGCGAGGTGCCAAAGACATTTCAGCAACATTTATAGGAACAGACTCTCAGCTATCATATGTCACAGCCTGCCCCTTCCCCGTACCAGCGACAGCGACTAAATATCAGCTCAACGTGAATGCCAGGTAGCTGACAAATGCCATCTTCACATTGGGCGCTGAATATTAGGACATGGTGGCGTTCAGGACATAGGTCTGTGGATAAGGATGGCATGAATTATTTAGACACCTGGTAAACAGATGCTAATAGGTGATGGCGAGGATGGACCATGACTCCTTCATGCTACCCCAGCAGAACACTCATCACTACCCTAAATTCTCTGTTTTTCCTTAGTCTATGATATTTAGTGTTTTGCACCCCTGACCCTAGTGAGGATTTAGTGCCCTAATTTAACCCATCCCCTGGCGTCCTCTCAGGGTCAAGTCTAAGGCCTCGTGCACACGACACAAATTTTTATCCGTAACTACGGATTCATAATTGCGGATAACAATACTGATCCATTCATTTCTATGGGTCACAGACACCTTCACGTATATCTATCTCATATATATCTATCTCATATCTATCTATCTCATATCTATCTATCTCATATCTATCTATCTATCTATCTATCTATCTATCTATCTATCTATCTATCTATCTATCTATCTATCTATCTATCTATCTATCTATCTATCTATCTATCTATCTATCTATCTATCTATCTATCTATCTATCTATCTATCTATCTTCCATAGTAATAGTAGTAGAGGGGTTATTGTGAAGTATTTAGTCTTTTGTTCTAAGCCCCCCAATCTTATTCCAGAACCCGGTTCTCATCAGGTCATCTGGACGCTTTATTTAATAAGACCTTCAAATATTATTTCACTCCTGAATTTCTCTGAAGACCCTGGTTAGTGGAGGATTCTCAGTGAGATATGCGAGTGGTATGATAATAGTAAAAAAATATTCATTTAAAAATTCAATATTCTTTTAGATGAAAGAACAGGGAGTGAGGATTACAGAGAGCGTTTTACTACGGCCCCAAGAGCCCCGAAACTGGGCAGAAAACGCAAGCAAAATACTCACTGGCAGCATGCAGATCTGGGGGTTTAACTCCTGCTGGGCCAAGAGGAAAGAATGTAATTGCCAGTGAGAGCGAATGTTCATAGCGGAGATAGGAAATCCCAATATACAATAGTAGGGAGAACTTCTATACATTCAAAGTCCACAGAACGTCTGAAACTTCTTATTTCTATTATTTTCTTCATTATTTTTTTTTTTTAACCAGTCGCACCGTATAATAAAATACTGGATGAAGGGAGGACAGCAAAGAACACCGCTAATCAGATGTGACAATTACCCTATACATATACATTTCAATTTATATTTCAGTATACAGTGGGCAGTATTATAGTAGTTATATTCTTGTATATAGGAGCAGTATTATAGTAGTTATATTCTTGTATATAGGAGCAGTATTATAGTAGTTATATTCTTGTATATAGGAACAGTATTATAGTAGTTATATTCTTGTATATAGGGGCAGTATTATAGTAGTTATATTCTTGTATATAGGGGCAGTATTATAGTAGTTATATTCTTGTATATAGGGGCAGTATTATAGTAGTTATATTCTTGTATATAGGGGCAGTATTATAGTAGTTATATTCTTGTATATAGGGGCAGTATTATAGTAGTTATATTCTTGTATATAGGGGGCAGTATTATAGTAGTTATATTCTTGTACATAGGAGCAGTATTATAGTAGTTATATTCTTGTATATAGGAGCAGTATTATAGTAGTTATATTCATGTATATAGGAGCAGTATTATAGTAGTTATATTCTTGTATATAGGGGCAGTATTATAGTAGTTATATTTTTGTATATAGGGGCAGTATTATAGTAGTTATATTCTTGTATATAGGGGCAGTATTATAGTAGTTATATTCTTGTATATAGGGGGCAGTATTATAGTAGTTATATTCTTGTACATAGGAGCAGTATTATAGTAGTTATATTCTTGTATATAGGAGCAGTATTATAGTAGTTATATTCTTGTATATAGGAGCAGTATTATAGTAGTTATATTCTTGTATATAGGGGCAGTATGATAGTAGTTATATTCTTGTATATAGGGGCAGTATTATAGCAGTTATATTCTTGTATATAGGGGGCAGTGTTATAGCAGTTATATTCTTGTATATAGGAGCAGTATTATAGTAGTTATATTCTTGTACATAGGAGCAGTATTATAGTAGTTATATTCTTGTATATAGGAGCAGTATTATAGTAGTTATATTCTTGTATATAGGACAGTATTATAGTAGTTATATTCTTGTATATAGGGGCAGTATTATAGTAGTTATATTCTTGTATATAGGGGGCAGTATTATAGTAGTTATATTCTTGTATATAGGGGGCAGTATTATAGTAGTTATATTCTTGTATATAGGACAGTATTATAGTAGTTATATTCTTGTATATAGGGACAGTATTATAGTAGTTATATTCTTGTATATAGGGGGCAGTATTATAGTAGTTATATTCTTGTATATAGGGGGCAGTATTATAGTAGTTATATTCTTGTATATAGGGAGCAGTATTATAGTAGTTATATTCTTGTATATAGGGGCAGTATTATAGTAGTTATATTCTTGTATATAGGGGGCAGTATTATAGTAGTTATATTCTTGTATATAGGAGCAGTATTATAGTATTTATATTCTTGTATATAGGAGCAGTATTATAGTATTTATATTCTTGTATATAGGGGCAGTATTATAGTAGTTATATTCTTGTATATAGGAGCAATATTATAGTAGTTATATTCTTGTATATAGGGACAGTATTATAGTAGTTATATTCTTGTATATAGGGGGCAGTATTATAGTAGTTATATTCTTGTATATAGGGGGCAGTATTATAGTAGTTATATTCTTGTATATAGGGAGCAGTATTATAGTAGTTATATTCTTGTATATAGGGGCAGTATTATAGTAGTTATATTCTTGTATATAGGGGGCAGTATTATAGTAGTTATATTCTTGTATATAGGAGCAGTATTATAGTATTTATATTCTTGTATATAGGAGCAGTATTATAGTATTTATATTCTTGTATATAGGGGCAGTATTATAGTAGTTATATTCTTGTATATAGGGGGCAGTATTATAGTAGTTATATTCTTGTATATAGGAGCAATATTATAGTAGTTATATTCTTGTATATAGGAGCAGTATTATAGTAGTTATATTCTTGTATATAGGAGCAGTATTATAGTAGTTATATTCTTGTATATAGGAGCAGTATTATAGTAGTTATATTCTTGTATATAGGGGCAGTATTATAGTAGTTATATTCTTGTATATAGGGGCAGTATTATAGTAGTTATATTCTTGTATATAGGGGGCAGTATTATAGTAGTTATATTCTTGTATATAGGGGGCAGTATTATAGTAGTTATATTCTTGTACATAGGAGCAGTATTATAGTAGTTATATTCTTGTATATAGGAGCAGTATTATAGTAGTTATATTCCTGTATATAGGGGCAGTATTATAGTAGTTATATTCTTGTACATAGAGGCAGTATTATAGTAGTTATATGCTTGTATATAGGGGCAGTATTATAGTAGTTATATTCTTGTATATAGGGGCAGTATTATAGTCGTTATACTCTTGTATATAGGGGCAGTATTATAGTAGTTATATTCTTGTATATAGGGGCAGTATTATAGTAGTTATATTCTTGTATATAGGGGGCAGTATTATAGTCGTTATATTCTTGTATATAGGGGGCAGTATTATAGTAGTTATATTCTTGTATATAGGAGCAGTATTATAGTAGTTATATTCTTGTATATAGGGGGCAGTATTATAGTCGTTATATTCTTGTATATAGAGGGCAGTATTATAGTAGCTATATTCTTGTATATAGGGGGCAGTATTATAGTCGTTATATTCTTGTATATAGGAGCAGTATTATAGTAGTTATATTCTTGTATATAGGGGGCAGTATTATAGTCGTTATATTCTTGTATATAGGGGCAGTATTATAGTAGTTATATTCTTGTATATAGGAGCAGTATTATAGTAGTTATATTCTTGTACATAGGGGGCAGTATTATAGTAGATATATTCTTGTATATAGGAGCAGTATTATAGTAGTTATATTCTTGTATATAGGGGGCAGTATTATAGTAGTTATATTCTTGTATATAGGGGGCAGTATTATAGTAGTTATATTCTTGTATACAGGGGGCAGTATTATAGTAGTTATATTCTTGTATATAGGGGGCAGTATTATAGTAGTTATATTCTTGTATATAGGGGGCAGTATTATAGTAGTTATATTCTTGTATATAGGAGCAGTATTATAGTAGTTATATTCTTGTATATAGGGGCAGTATTATAGTAGTTATATTCTTGTACATAGGGGGCAGTATTTTAGTAGTTCTATTTAGTTTGTTGACTGTCTCCTATATAAGTAGCAGACTTGAGAATGCAGCTCTAATTTGTAGTTCATCAGAACATGGTACACTTTTCATTGAACCACAGAACATTTCTATACTGATTTATTTTTTTTGGACGTCATTCACTGAGGTCATTTGTATTTTCTCTCTTACCTATAACAACTTCATCTGCGGATCGTTCTGCTGGCAGATATTTTAACACGCTTCAGTCGGGTTCACTGAAATTATGAATGACAGAGGTTGTAGAAATTCGGACGCCCTGGAGGCTGAGGAGTTGGGCACTTCCATGTATGAATTTAAAATGTAATATTTTGACTCTGGTTTAGAATTTCCCTTGAGGATCCGTCTGACATGAAGATATACTTGTACTTGATATAATATCTACATTAGGACTGACGAGCAGCAGAAGAAGGACACAGTATGACTCTGCATACAAGAGAATTTCTACTGTCTGTATTTACACTGAGATTCCAGGACCCAACATTAGAAAAAAGTCATTAAAGGAGGATCCACCGCCAAACACCCCTCTGGAAAGAGTATTTCTCTCGACAACCTTTCATGTAAAGTCTTCTATTCAGCTATTTCTGGAGTACCCTGACTGTGTGAAAACCATCAATGGCAGCCATTAAATTTCAACAACAGTGATCACACAGTATTCCACAGTCCTTGAATGGTGTTTAACAGTAGATTATTAAACCCTAGGATATCATTAATTCCCTCCCTACTTCTCAAAAACCTTGGTTTAGCCCTGTATCTGACTGTAAGGGCAAAGCCACACGTGGCGGAATTGCTCTTGAATTCCGCTGCGGACACTCTGCAGCGTTAATCCGCAGCGGAGCTGTTTCTCCATTGACTTCCACTTCTATTTAGTAGGGTTCGTTTAGACGATGCGGAAAATTCCGCTGCGGAGCATAGGCTGCGGAGCGGAATTTGGTGTCCGCAGCATACAATGGCTGTTGCGGAGTTGTGGCGGACTGGTTGCGGACTCATGGCGGAATTTCTCCATTGACTTCAATGGAGATTCTAATTTCCGCAATGAAGTCCGCAGCTGTCATACACATGTTATGTGTGCTGCGGATGCGTCTTGCTTTTTTGACATGACATTTCTTCATTCTGGCTGGACCTATGTATTTCTAGGTCTACAGCCAGACTGAGGAAGTCAATGGGGCTCCCGGAATTACGGGAGCGTTGCTAGGCGACGTCAGTAAATAGTCACTGTCCAGGGTGCTGAAAGAGTTAAGCGATCGGCAGTAACTGTTTCTGCACCCTGGACAGTGACTACCGATCCCAATATACAGCAACCTGTAAAAAAATAGAAGTTCATACTTACCGAGAACTCCCTGCTTCTGTCTCCAGTCCGGCCTCCCAGGATGACGTTTCAGTCTAAGTGACGGCTGCAGCCAATCACAGGCCAATCACAGGCTGCAGCGGTCACATGGACTGCTGCGTCATCCAGGGAGGTCGGGCTGGATGCCGAAAGAGGGACGCGTCACCAAGACAACGGCCGGTAAGTATGAAATTCGTTTACTTTCACTAGGGAAAGTGCTGTCCCTTCTCTCTATCCTGCACTGATAGAGAGAAGGGAAGCACTTTTATCGCAGTCCGCAGCAGCTAGTCCGCATCAATTTACTGCACATTTTGGGCAGATCCGCCGCAGAATCTGCAACGCAGATTCTGTGCGGCATTGATGCGGACAGTTGCGGAGGAAATCCGCCACGTTTGGGCATGCCCTTAGGCTGCTGGCTGCAGCACGAGCCCTTCCCCACTGATCTGATTGCAATAGAACACCAATCACATTAAGCCCACCCTTAAAGCAAAGTCCTGCCCCTTCGTCTGTATGCTAGTCAAGAATTAAAGGTAACATATCTAGGTTTACTGTTCCTATAAGTGTCAGTCTCCATTTTTGTTTTGGCATTGTATTCTTGAACCAGGAAACAACCTAATTATAAATTCTACGGTGTATGAAATAGTTGGAATACATAGAAAAACACTGAATATAAATTGCAAGCTTAACGCATGTTTTATAACTGCATTATATAGTGGGAAATTTATGGTGGCCCTGAAAAAGCAATTCTAGGATCCTTGCTAAGATCCCAGAGGTTTCCCTCATCCTTGTAGTCCGGAGACTTAGCAATATCTCTTATCTTTTTCCAAGCCCAGTAGGAGCCGGAATTATAAAAATTCCTCGTCTTGTCTTTAGCCAAAAGGCCCAGGCAAATAGAGGCAAATGTGATCAAATGTAAAAATGTGACGTCACTCAAAGAGATCCCACCCCACTGAGCTTAGGCACCAGAGGTTCACCACTCCTGGGGCACAATTGCACCCTGTGCTTTCATCAACCCAACCTTATGGCTTCAAATCAGAGGATCCGGGGCACCTACAGGTAGCCGTTGGGCCAACCTGCATACACCCAGAAGCTTCCTCTCCCTGTATATAACGTACCTGCTCCATACCAATGTCAAGTTTCTTCATGTCCTATAATACTGCCTCATATGCACAAGAATATAACTACTATAATACTGCCCCCTATATACAAGAATATAACTACTATTATACTGCCCCCTATATACAAGAATATAACTACTATAATACTGCCCCTATATACAAGAATATAACTACTATAATACTGCCTCCTATATACAAGAATATAACTACTATAATACTGCCTCCTATATACAAGAATATAACTACTATAATACTGCCTCCTATATACAAGAATATAACTACTATAATACTGCCTCCTATATACAAGAATATAACTACTATAATACTGCCTCCTATGTACAAAAATGTAACGACTATAATACTGCCCCCTATATACAAGAATATAACTACTATAATACTGCCTCCTATGTACAAGAATATAACTACTATAATACTCCCCCTATATACAAGAATATAACTACTATAATACTGCCCCCTATATACAAGAATATAACTACTATAATACTGCCCCTATATACAAGAATATAACTACTATAATACTGCTTCCTATATACAAGAATATAACTACTATAATACTGCCTCCTATGTACAAAAATGTAACTACTATAATACTGCCCCCTATATACAAGAATATAACTACTATAATACTGCCCCCTATGTACAAGAATATAACTACTATAATACTGCTCCTATATACAAGAATATAACTACTATAATACTGCCCCTATATACAAGAATATAACTACTATAATACTGCCCCCTATATACAAGAATATAACTACTATAATACTGCCCCCTATATACAAGAATATAACTACTATAATACTGCTCCTATATACAAGAATATAACTACTATAATACTGCCCCCTATATACAGGAATATAACTACTATAATACTGCCCCTATATCCAAGAATATAACTACTATAATACTGCTCCTATATACAAGAATATAACTACTATAATACTGCTCCTATATACAAGAATATAACTACTATAATACTGCTCCTATATACAAGAATATAACTACTATAATACTGCTCCTATATACAAGAATATAACTATTATACTACTGCCCCCTATATACAAGAATATAACTACTATATTACTGCCCCCTATATACAAGAATATAACTACTATAATACTGCCCCTATATACAAGAATATAACTACTATAATACTGCCCCCTATATACAAGAATATAACTACTATAATACTGCTCCTATATACAAGAATATAACTACTATAACACTGCACCTACCGTGTTTCCCCGATAGTAAGACACCCCCGATTGTAAGACGTATCGGGGGTTTCAGGGGGGTCGGCTAATATAAGCCGTACCCCGAAAGTAAGACATATGTCTTACTTTCGGGGAAACACGGGGGTATTGCCCACTTCCGCGCCGCCCCCCTCTCCATACGTCACCCCCAGCACTTGTCAATGCCGCCGCCTCCTCCTTAAAACCCGAGCCATAGACTTTTTACGGCTCGGGTTTTAACTTGCTGCCCGCGCGATCGGGCAGCTGAATGTCGGGTCTCCGGCTGTCAGTGACTGCCGGGGACCCTGAGGAGAGGATAGGAGCAGCTTTAGCTGCTTCTGTCTTCTCCGATGTGTTTTTACACAGCGTTCAATGAACGCTGTGTATAGGAATAGAGACAGCAGCAGCGGCGCTGTCTCTATTCCTCCCGGTGATCATGTGACAGGTCACATGATCGCCGGGTCCCGTTAGTGACAGACTGCTGCTGGGTCTAACAAGACCCAGCACAGCCCTATTAGTGACAATCGTCACTATGAGAGGGCTGATTTCCCCTGTAACTGGGGCTGCTGTGCAGCTCCAGTTACAGGGGAAAAGATGGTGTAAAAGAAAGAAAAAAATATATATAAAGTTCCCCAAAGGTCTTTTTTGACCTTTGAGGGACAGACCATAGTAATAAAAAAATAATAAATAATAAAGTAAAGTGCAAAAAATTCGACAATTTTTTTCTAATATAAGACATACCCCGAAAGTAAGACATAGTGGGGCTTTTGGGGATAAAAAGAAAGTAAGACACTGTCTTACTTTCGGGGAAACACGGTATATACAAGAATATAACTACTATAATACTGCTCCTATATACAAGAATATAACTACTATAATACTGCTCCTATATACAAGAATATAACTACTATAATACTGCTCCTATATACAAGAATATAACTATTATACTACTGCCCCCTATATACAGGAATATAACTACTATAACACTGCACCTATATACAAGAATATAACTACTATAATACTGCCCCCTATATACAAGAATATAACTACTATAACACTGCACCTATATACAAGAATATAACTACTATAATACTGCTCCTATATACAGGAATATAACTACTATAATACTGCTCCTATATACAAGAATATAACTACTATAATACTGCCCCCTATATACAAGAATATAACTACTATATTACTGCCCCCTATATACAAGAATATAACTACTATAATACTGCTCCTATATACAAGAATATAACTACTATAATACTGCCTCCTATATACAAGAATATAACTACTACAATACTGCCCCTATATACAAGAATATAACTACTATATTATTGCTCCTATATACAAGAGTATAACTACTATAATACTGCCCCTATATACAAGAATACAACTACTATAATACTGCTCCTATATACAAGAATATAACTACTATAATACTGCCCCTATATACAAGAATATAACTACTATAATACTGCCCCTATATACAAGAATATAACTACTATAATACTGCTCCTATATACAAGAATATAACTACTATAATACTGCCCCCTATATACAAGAATATAACTACTATAATACTGCTCCTATGTACAAGAATATAACTACTATAATACTGCCCCCTATATACAAGAATATAACTACTATAATACTGCCTCCTATGTACAAGAATATAACTACTATAATAACATTTACTGGTATGACGTTATAAGAATGTACTATACAATAATGAAATCTATATGGACTGATGGTTTCTGACATTTCTGCACTTTACACGGAGTGGACTATAGGGGGCACTTATCTACTATCACGGGGCACTGGGTAATATATAGTTAGGAGCTGAGGTTGAGGTTTTACACTATTGACAGGACGAGGTCTCGGGTTGATGGGAATAACGCGCTGTGATGTTGTAATACCCGGCAGTGACGTGCGCGGTGTCTATTATATATTTCTCTTGTACCACAAATTCAATTCCTTCTTTGTCCTTTATAAACGCTCTGCGGCCGCAGCGAGGGGAAGGACATGTTTATGCCCGGGGCCTTCTCTGATACCTCACTGTGTTATTGAGTTACTTTATAGGACCAACATATCAGACGTAATGGGACAGTATATCAGTGACGGAGGCTCCGAGCTTAGAGGACATTTCCGCTGACAACCCCGGGCTGCAGCTCTGAATTATTTTAGGAGGGTAGAGGCCCATATGTATTATATATACTGCTCTGTGAAGCCTGTAATATGCGCTTGAGTCTGTTTTGTGTAAAAATGTAGTCAACCTTGAGATGATGGTGTGTTTGTTACTTCCAATATCATTCTGTGACACCCCCAGTGTACCCATCCCCCTCTCATATCATGACACTGCCCTTGTCACATCAAGCCCTGTCCTCGCTAACATAATAGTTACTCTCCCCACAAGATTAAAGAGATTGTCCAGAATTGAAAAAAAAAAAAAGGGGTTGGTTTCTTGCAGAAACAGCGCCACATCTATCCACTGGATGTGTGTGGTATTGCAGCTCTGCTCCATTGACATGATTGGGACTGATCTGTAATACCACACACACCCTGTGGACAGGTGTGGCACTCTTTAAAAAAAAAAAGCAGCAATGTTTTTCTAATCCTGGACAACCCCTTTAACACACCTGTGCTGAAATATTCTGTGCTGCCGGAAGGTTTTCTAATTCCACTATGAAACTCTCAGTCTGTGACCTCTGCATTTCTTTACTCACATTATCAAACTGTTACCTGCAGCATTATGCTCACTAAAATCTTCATAGGAGTGGACAGATCACTGACCCCCATAAGACCGTCACTTTCCTCTCCTGAAATACTCTGTGCTGCATCGACACTGCACCTTCTACTTTCTATATGCAAAATCCTAACCAGTGGCGTAGCTATAGGGGTCTTAGTCTTATAGATATGCTTTCTCCGAGAACTTTGGTGCTAGGGCCCATGAGCCCGTTAGCTATGCCCCTGATTTTTTACTAAATCGCAGCTTCTTTCTTGCCTATGTGGTTGCGGCTGGTTATTATACGGTTATTATACATTGTATTTTGGCGGAACCTTTTCCTATAGTGTAAATTGTCGTCTCGCTGCTCAGCCATAAGGAATTTTCTATGCGATGGATCCCGGAGCAGAGAGCCCGTCCGCCGTGAGCGCAGGTACACGATGAGACTTCTTCACAGCTGTCTGGACTTTCAATCGGTTTCTGTCACCTTGAAATCATGAAGAAGTCTCTGAAGTTTCTGCAGTTTTGTTTGTAATCACAGGTTTGTTCTGCGCCACAAAAGAACAATTCTCTTCTGTGATCAGTTGTGTACAAAGACATTGTCTATTCTGTGCCAGGTCGTCTCATAGCAGGGAAAGTGCTTTGTGTAGCCCAGGCATATGAGAGGCCAACCAAACTGACGGGCTGCATCATATACAACCTGCTCTCATGTTACATACTTTACTTGTTAATATGTAGCAATAAATACAGTGATGTCATAGTACAGGGGCAATAAACAGTGATGTCACAGTACAGGGGTAATAAACACAGTGATGTCATAGTACAGGGGCAATAAACAGTGATGTCACAATACAGGGGCAATAAACACAGTGATGTCACGATACAGGGGCAATAAACACAGTGATGTCACAATACAGGGGTAATAAACACAGTGATGTCACAATAAAGGGGTAATAAACACAGTGATGTCACAGTACAGGGGCAATAAATACAGTGATGTCACAATACAGGGGCAATAAACAGTGATGTCACAGTACAGGGGCAATAAACACAGTGATGTCACGATACAGGGGCAATAAACACAGTGATGTCACAATACAGGGGTAATAAACACAGTGATGTCACAATAAAGGGGTAATAAACACAGTGATGTCACAGTACAGGGGCAATAAACACAGTGATGTCACAGTACAGGGGGCAATAAATACAGTGATGTCACAGTACAGGGGCAATAATCACAGTGATGTCACAGTACAGGGGCAATAAACACAGTGATGTCACAGTACAGGGGCAATAAACACAGTGATGTCACAGTACAGGGGCAATAAACACAATGATGTCGCAGTACAGGGGGCAATAAATACAGTGATGTCACAGTACAGGGGGCAATAAATACAGTGATGTCACAGTACAGGGGCAATAATCACAGTGATGTCACAATGCAGGGGTAATAAACACAGTGATGTCACAATACAGGGGTAATAAACACAGTGATGTCACAGTACAGGGGGCAATAAATACAGTGATGTCACAGTACAGGGGCAATAATCACAGTGATGTCACAGTACAGGGGCAATAAGCACCGGATGTCACAGTACAGGGGCAATAAACACAGTGATGTCACAATACAGGGGCAATAAACAGTGATGTCACAATACAGGAGAAATAAACACAGTGATGTCACAATACAGGGACAATAAACACAGTGATGTCACAGTACAGGAGTAATAAACACAGTGATGTCACAGTACAGGGGTAATAAACACAGTGATGTCACAGTACAAGGCAATAAACACAGTGATGTCACAATACAGGGGCAATAAACACAGTGATGTCACAGTACAGGGGCAATAAACACAGTGATGTCACAGTACAGGGGCAATAAATACAGTGATGTCACAGTACAGGGGCAATAAACACAGTGATGTCACAGTACAGGGGCAATAAATACAGTGATGTCACAGTACAGGGGCAATAAACACAGTGAGGTCACAATACAGGGGCAATAAACACACTGATGTCACAATACTGGGGCAATAAACACAGTGATGTCACAGTACAGGGGCAATAAACACAGTGATGTCACAGTACAGGGGCAATAAATACATTCAATAATGTATCTCCATGCTCTGCTATTTACTAGGTCACAGACCGGCATGATGACGTCACTGGATCACGCCGGCCTACGCAAGGATCCTTGATTCGCTCCGTTCGTTGCAGGAACGGGGCCTAGGTGAGTATGACGTTTTTGTATGGCACAATCTATAGGGGGGCACTATCTACAGGGGGGCTGTGTGTGGCACCTAGGGAAGGGGGGCAGTCAAAAGTTTGCTATGGGGCCCAGTCTTTCCTAGCTACGCCACTGCACACAGTGATGTCTTACTAGAGGGATAATAAACACTGGGATGTTACAGTACAGAGATTATAAGTGTCTTTTATGTGGCCGTCTTAGGAAATAAGACAGCGTTGCTCTCCCATCATGTAATAGTACTGAAATGTATTCTAAAATCATTTCTAGGGCAGCGTACTGATGAAATGAGTCTGTGTGATACTGTCTGATGGGCTGGTGTATCTAAGCCTATCATGTGTAATACTGTCTGACGAGCAATGTATCTAAGCTTATCATGTGTGATACTGTCTGATGGGCTGGTGTATCTAAGCCTATCATGTGTAATACTGTCTGACGAGCAATGTATCTAAGCTTATCATGTGTGATACTGTCTGATGGGCTGGTGTATCTAAGCCTATCATGTGTAATACTGTCTGACAAGCAATGTATCTAAGCTTATCATGTGTGATACCATTCGCTAAGATGCTGCATCTAAGTCTATCATGTGTGATACTGCCCGCTAAGATGCTGTATCTAAGCTTATCATGTGTGATACTGTCTGCTGAGCTGTGTATCTAAGCCTATAATGTGTGATACTGTCTGCTGAGCTGTTTAATATTCTTATTAATATTATCATTTAGTTTAAAGCGCTATTTATTCCAGGCTGCTGTACCTAAGTATATGACGTGTGATACGGTTTTCTTAGTGTGTGTACAGTATCTAAGCTTCTCATGTGTGATCTTCAGGATACATTGAGCTTTCCATTGACTCATCCTGTAGTTTAGGAATGTGCGGGGTTGGTGTGGAGAGCGTCATTATTCGACCAAACAGCGGGATCCGTGTATCTGCGACTAGTACAGAATGCTGCATACAGAGTTTGACGTGCTGAGATTATGCAACACATTTCCATTATATTGTGAGCCCTGGGGCTCTGCGGGGCGGCGTTTGCATTCTGTATATTTGTAGTATAAACTGCGTTGTGTAAACATAAAAATACGTCAGCTAAATAAATAAAATCAAAATTCGAATTTTCCAAAATAAAAATCTGAAGTCTCAAAAATAAATTATAATAATTTTAAGAGTGAAATTTAAGAATGTCTGTGTTACTTTTTAACAAAATTGCATTTTGTTAAAAAGTATCATATAGATCCACAAGTTTCTTTCTGTAATAGACGGAGGTGTGTATGTATGTATATATGTGTGTGTGTGTGTGTGTGTGTGTGTGTGTGTGTGTGTGTGTGTGTGTGTGTGTGTGTGTGTGTGTGTGTGTGTGTGTGTGTGTGTGTATATATATATATATATATATATATATAATAAAGAGGTATTTATAAAGTGCCAACATAGTCCACATTAAGTTAACTTACCCCTGAGGAAGCCACTTTGTGGCGATACACGTGGGGCTTTCTATCCCTTTTTTCCCCTGCATAGCTTGATACACAGACATGCTGATCTGATGCAACATTTTTACACACTTTTTCAAGATTGTATGCATTGCATGCCTGCTCTGGGGTTTAGGTGAGTGTAAGGAGGTAGCTATTTGCTAGCCACTTATCATGGTGGTATTCCCCCTTCAGTGATCTTTATATGGCATTCTTTATGCTATTTTAAATGCTTTTAACTTCAATGTAGTGTTTTGTATTCAATAAACAGAGATTTTTTCGTATACCTATATGGCTATTTCTTGATAGATACATGATAGAGAGAGATGAGAGAGATATATGAGAGTGTTATAGATATGAGAGGGATAGATAGGAGAGAGAGATATGAGAGAGATATGAGAGAGATAGATATGAGAGTGTGATAGATATGAGAGAGATATGAGAGAGATATAAGAGAGATAGATATGAGAGAGAGATATGAGAGAGATATGAGAGAGAGAAAGATATGAGAGATAGATATGAGATAGAGATATGAGAGAGATATGAGAGAGAGATATGAGAGAGAGAGATAGATATGAGAGAGATATGATAGAGATATGAGAGAGATATGAGAGAGAGAGATAGATATGAGAGAGAGAGAGATATGAGAGAGATATGAGAGAGAGATAGATATGAGAGAGAGATAGATATGAGATAGATATGAGAGAGATATGTGAGAGAGATAGATATGAGAGATAGATATGAGAGAGAGAGATAGATATGAGATAGATATGAGAGAGAGATAGATAGATAGATAGATAGATAGATAGATAGATAGATAGATAGATAGATAGATAGATAGATAGATAGATAGATAGATAGATAGATAGATAGATATGAGAGAGAGAGATATAGATATGAGAGAGAGAGAGAGAGAGAGAGCAGGGCCGTCAGCGGCCTGGCCACATGGCTGAAAAAAAGGGGCCTGCCCCCCTTGTCACGGATCCCCCAACGCGAATGCCCCCACCCCGCAGACCTGCTGTGACTTCTTCCTCTCCTGGCAGGCTGTTAGGAGAGGAAGAACAGTAATAGTAATAATAAAATACTTTTTTTAAAAAAAATATCTATCTATCTATCTATCTATCTATCTATCTATCTATCTATCTATCTATCTATCTATCTATCTATCTATCATCTATCTATCTATCTATCTATCTATCTATCTATCTATCTATCTATCTATCTATCTATCTCATATCTATCTATCTATCTATCTATCTATCTATCTATCTATCTATCTATCTATCTATCTATCTATCTATCTATCTATCTATCTATCTATCTATCTATCTATCTATCTATCTATCTATCGAGATTTATGGTTATTTCAGAGTTCTAGTTCTCCACCTCTGAAGTGCTAATAATGGGGGGCTCGCAGGGTGTACAGGAGTCTCCCATCATAATATATTTTGGGAAGCGTGCATGTTGTAAATGATAATGATCGCTCTTGAAGGCTTTATCTATATTTCTACAGTGTAGGGATTTCTCACAGTTCAGTCGTCTCCTCTGTTTATTTTCCTTGACTCTCTAACTTCATCCGCTTCCCTCCTTCTGGGCAAAACTGTAACAAAATTACAGTAGAAGAGAGAGATGCGGGGGGGGGGGGGGGGGTGCGGCGGGGGAGCAGAACGCGGTGTGCCGCTCACAATGTAACCGCTTTCTTCAGTGACGGCTTTTACAATGTTGTCTTGATTATGAGTATTGATCCGATGTAAATAAACAGCACCTCTGGCTTTGTGGAGGCCACCGGAGCAGGACGGCCCATAAATATTATTTCCACCTTCCCTCTGAATTCTGGGATCTAGCGGAGCCTGTGGCAAATATAAAGTCTGGGCGTCTTCCAATTAATAATAATTAAATATTATGTTTCTGTCGTTTGATGGAAGCTCAATGTGAAATGAATGAAATGTGAGTGCATCGCTGGAGAAGACATCACATCAAGAAGTAACTACGAAAGAATGGGCCCCATAGCAAACTTCTAACTGGGCCCCCACTCCCCTTCCTACACAGCCCCCCTTTAAGATAGTGCCCCCTATAGATAGTGCCATACAGCCCCCCTGTAGATAGTGCCCCTCCCCCTTTGTAGATAGTGCCCCCTGTAGATAGTGCCCCCCTGTAGATAGTGCCATACAGCCCCCCATAGATAGTGCCCCCTGTAGATAGTGCCATACAGCACCCCTGTAGATAGTGCCCCTCCCCCTTGTAGATGGTGCCCCCCAAACATATATAACAAAAAAATTGTACTCATCTAGGCCCTGTTCCCGGGACGAACTGAGCTGCTCCACAACTCCGACGTAATCCTTGCGTAGGCCATCCGGTGATGTCATCACACCAGCCCATGCAGGGATCCTGTCCCTGCGCCTGATAGGCTGCATGCCGTACGGCCTGTACCCTAGTAAGTCGCAGAGCAGGGAGATAAGGATGCAGATACTATTGAATGTGGCGTCGCTACCGCTGTAGTAGCCATAGTAGCTGCTAGCGGTGCCTCCGGGCATGAGGGGGCCCGAACCAGCGGGTGGCACGGAACCTCTCATGCCGTGGGCCCATAGCAGCCATTATGGCTGCTACAGCGGTAGTTATGCCACGGTCAAGAAGGTCAAACTGGTGGTTAAGGACCCTGCTGCTACCTGGGACCATCACTTACAGGGACACTACAAGACACCAACGCACCATTATAAGAGGAAACATTCATAGGATTTACTAGGGCCAGGTCAAGGTTTGTGGAGGTCCCTGGGCAAACATGGGGGGGGGGGGGGGGTTCCTTGCTGAGCAGTTTATTTATTCAATGGCACTAACAGCACCGTACGGGGCTAAAGAACAGTCCCAAACAATGGCCATATAATATTGTGATATAGTGCCATATAGTGAGCACATAAAAAACACATACAGTGGCTGAATAACAGGGATATATAGAACTGAAATAGTATTTCTATACAACTGGCCCCATGATTTGTTTGGCTCGTGGGGGGGGGGGGGGGGTCCCCTTTGCGCATGCTATAATCATCCAAATTGAAAACACAACCTCCCCCAGCTTAAAGTGATTGATAACAGGGATCCATATATTGTATTCAACTGCACAGCAAGCGGAGATGAGACAGACTGTAGTTTGAGGGTCCCTATAAATAAAGGGTGGATGAGACGGACTGTAGTTGAGGGTCCCTATAGATAAAGGGGAGATGAGAGGGACAGTAGTTTGAGGGTCCCTATAAATAAAGGGGAGATGAGACGGACAGTAGTTTGAGGGTCCCTATAAATAAAGGGGAGATGAGACGGACAGTAGTTTGAGGGTCCCTATAAATAAAGGGGAGATGAGATGGACTGTAGTTTGAGGGTCCCTATAAATAAAGGGGAAATGAGATGGACTGTAGTTGAGGGTCCCTATAAATAAAGGGGAGATGAGACGGACTGTAGTTTGAGGGTCCCTATAGATAAAGGGGAGATGAGACGGACTGTAGTTTGAGGGTCCCTATAAATAAAGGGGAGATGAGACGGACTGTAGTTTGAGGGTCCCTATAGATAAAGGGGAGATGAGACGGACTGTAGTTTGAGGGTCCCAATAAATAAAGGGGAGATGAGGCGGACTGTAGTTTGAGGGTCCCTATAAATAAAGGGGAGATGAGGCGGACTGCAGTTTGAGGGTCCCTATAAATAAAGGGGAGATGAGGCGGACTGCAGTTTGAGGGTCCCTATAAATAAAGGGGAGATGAGACGGACTGTAGTTTGAGGGTCCCAATAAATAAAGGGGAGATGAGACGGACTGTAGTTTGAGGTTCCCTATAGATAAAGGGGAGATGAGGCGGACTGCAGTTTGAGGGTCCCTATAAATAAAGGGGAGATGAGACGGACTGTAGTTTGAGGGTCCCAATAAATAAAGGGGAGATGAGGCGGACTGTAGTTTGAGGGTCCCTATAAATAAACGGGAGATGAGGCGGACTGCAGTTTGAGGGTCCCTATAAATAAAGGGGAGATGAGACGGACTGTAGTTTGAGGGTCCCTATAAATAAAGGGGCGATGAGACGGACTCTAGTTTGAGGGTCCCTATAAATAAAGGGGAGATGAGACGGACTGCAGTTGAGGGTCCCTATAAATAAAGGGGAGATGAGGCGGACCGTAGTTTGTATAAATAGGGACATCTCTTGATTATGAAACATTATTGTGTATTTCTAGGGTAAGGCTGAAACTCTGCGTGTAAAGACCACCGCAAACCTAAATATATCCTTTAACCCTGTGAGCACTGAGCATAGAGGAGGGGGATAGGCGTTTGATTTACATCCATCACCTGGCTCAGTGCCCCCCATCCCAGCACCCCCCTGGCTTTTAGTAACGATTGTACATTAAGGGGTCAGAGAATGATCAATAGAAGTCAATAATTCTTCCCCTATTACAGCCCTCCTCTCATGCACCAAATCTATAAGTCATCTCCGCAGATATGGATTAGCTCTTTGGTCAACAAGGGCCGGGAAAGAACCTTCTAACCTCCTCTGGATATCTACGAGCTGATGTAAGGGAAATGAGGGCGAGATATTTCACAGTCAATAAAGCAGGTGTGAGATCTCAATATCTTTATTCATTGTCATTAATGCCGGGACTTCATCTCCTCCCTTATATCTCCGCACCACATTGCACTACAGCTGCTGCCCACATCTTTATAGATCTGAAGAATTGTTCATATTTGACCACCAGAGGGGGCACTTTGCCCTGATAACCTCTTCATTGCCTTCACCTTAGATTGATATCTGAGTGATGACATGAGAAGCCTCAAGTAATAACATCCGTCCAATTAACAAGGATTAGATATTTTTGAGGAAATTTTCTAAGAAATGTTTACCTTCTGGTCACTTATGCCAGTAGGAGGCGCTATTCATACCAGTGGAAGATCTATAGTAATTGCAACTGGAATCAGCAGAACACATCGGCCCTTATTTATTATGTGGTTTTCGGCACGGTGTTTATACTGCGCCGTAAAAGTGTCATATTTAGCTTCACGGTAGTTTGCGCTAAGATTTCCAGCTTTTAGCACTTTTATGCCACAACTGTAATTTTTCCAAAAAGGGGGCAGGTCCACTGCGACCTAAAAGATTTTTCAAATTTTACCCAAGAAAGTGGATTAATTTATACATGTATATTCTTGTATATAGGGAGCAGTATTATAGTAGTTATATTCTTGTATATAGGGAGCAGTATTATAGTAGTTATATTCTTGTATATAGGAGCAGTATTATAGTAGTTATATTCTTGTATATAGGAGCAGTATTATAGTAGTTATATTCTTGTATATAGGAGCAGTATTATAGTAGTTATATTCTTGTATATAGGGGGCAGTATTATAGTAGTTATATTCTTGTATATAGGAGGCAGTATTATAGTAGTTATATTCTTGTATATAGGAGCAGTATTATAGTAGTTATATTCTTGTATATAGGAGCAGTATTATAGTAGTTATATTCTTGTATATAGGGGGCAGTATTATAGTAGTTATATTCTTGTATATAGGGGGTAGTATTATAGTAGTTATATTCTTGTATATATGGAGCAGTATTATAGTAGTTATATTCTTGTATATAGGGGCAGTATTATAGTAGTTATATTCTTGTATACAGGGGGCAGTATTATAGTAGTTATATTCTTGTATATAGGAGGCAGTATTATAGTAATTATATTCTTGTATATAGGGGGCAGTATTATAGTAGTTATATTCTTGTATATAGGAGCAGTATTATAGTAGTTATATTCTTGTATATAGGGAGCAGTATTATAGTAGTTATATTCTTGTATATAGGGGGCAGTATTATAGTAGTTATATTCTTGTGTATAGGAGCAGTATTATAGTAGTTATATTCTTGTATATAGGGGACAGTATTATAATAGTTATATTCTTGTATATAGGGGCAGTATTATAGTAGTTATATTCTTGTATATAGGGGCAGTATTATAGTAGTTATATTCTTGTATATAGGGGGCAGTATTATAGTAGTTATATTCTTGTATATAGTGGGCAGTATTATAGTAGTTATATTCTAGTATATAGGGAGCAGTATTATAGTAGTTATATTCTTGTATATAGGAGCAGTATTATAGTAGTTATATTCTTGTATATAGGGGCAGTATTATAGTAGTTATATTCTTGTATATAGGGGCAGTATTATAGTAGTTATATTCTTGTATATAGGAGCAGTATTATAGTAGTTATATTCTTGTATATAGGGGGCAGTATTATAGTAGTTCTATTCTTGTATATAGGAGCAGTTATAAAGTAGTTATATTCTTGTATATAGGGGGCAGTATTATAGTAGTTATATTCTTGTATATAGGGGGCAGTATTATAGTAGTTATATTCTTGTATATAGGGGGTAGTATTATAGTAGTTATATTCTTGTATATAGGGAGCAGTATTATAGTAGTTATATTCTTGTATATAGGGGGCAGTATTATAGTAGTTATATTCTTGTATATAGGGGGTAGTATTATAGTAGTTATATTCTTGTATATAGGGAGCAGTATTATAGTAGTTATATTCTTGTATATAGGGGCAGTATTATAGTAGTTATATTCTTGTATACAGGGGGCAGTATTATAGTAGTTATATTCTTGTATATAGGAGGCAGTATTATAGTAATTATATTCTTGTATATAGGGGGCAGTATTATAGTAGTTATATTCTTGTATATAGGAGCAGTATTATAGTAGTTATATTCTTGTATATAGGGAGCAGTATTATAGTAGTTATATTCTTGTATATAGGGGGCAGTATTATAGTAGTTATATTCTTGTATATAGGAGCAGTATTATAGTAGTTATATTCTTGTATATAGGGGACAGTATTATAATAGTTATATTCTTGTATATAGGGGCAGTATTATAGTAGTTATATTCTTGTATATAGGGGCAGTATTATAGTAGTTATATTCTTGTATATAGGGGGCAGTATTATAGTAGTTATATTCTTGTATATAGGAGCAGTATTATAGTAGTTATTTTCTTGTATATAGGGGCAGTATTATAGTAGTTATTTTCTTGTATATAGGGGCAGTATTATAGTAGTTATATTCTTGTATATAGGGGGCAGTATTATAGTAGTTATATTTTTGTATATAGGGAGCAGTATTATAGTAGTTATATTCCTGTATATAGGAGGCAGTATTATAGTAGTTATATTCTTGTATATAGGAGCAGTATTATAGTAGTTATATTCCTGTATATAGGAGGCAGTATTATAGTAGTTATATTCTTGTATATAGGAGCAGTATTATAGTAGTTATATTCTTGTATACAGGGGGTCAGTATTATAGTAGTTATATTGTTGTATATAGGGGGCAGTATTATAGTAGTTATATTCTTGTATATAGGGGCAGTATTATAGTAGTTATATTGTTGTATATAGGGAGCAGTATTATAGTAGTTATTTTCTTGTATATAGGGGCAGTATTATAGTAGTTGTATTCTTGTACATAGGGGGCAGTATTATAGTAGTTATTTTCTTGTATATAGGGGCAGTATTATAGTAGTTATATTCTTGTATATAGGGGGCAGTATTATAGTAGTTATATTCTTGTTTATAGGGGGCAGTATTATAGTAGTTATATTCTTGTATATAGGAGCAGTATTATAGTAGTTATTTTCTTGTATATAGGGGCAGTATTATAGTAGTTATATTCTTGTATATAGGAGCAGTATTATAGTAGTTATATTCTTGTATATAGGGGGCAGTATTATAGTAGTTATATTCTTGTATATAGGGGGTAGTATTATAGTAGTTATATTCTTGTATATAGGAGACAGTATTATAGTAGTTATATTCTTGTATATAGGGGCAGTATTATAGTGGTTATATTCTTGTATATAGAGGGCAGTATTATAGTAGTTATATTCTTGTATATAGGAGGCAGTATTATAGTAGTTATATTCTTGTATATAGGGGGCAGTATTATAGTAGTTATATTCTTGTACATAGGAGGCAGTATTATAGTAGTTATATTCTTGTATATAGGAGGCAGTATTATAGTTGTTATATTCTTGTATATAGGGGCAGTATTATAGTAGTTATATTCTTGTACTTAGGAGGCAGTATTATAGTAGTTATATTCTTGTATATAGGAGGCAGTATTATAGTTGTTATATTCTTGTATATAGGGGCAGTATTATAGTAGTTATATTCTTGTACATAGGGGGCAGTATTATAGTAGTTTTTTCTTGTATATAGGAGGCAGTATTATAGTAGTTATATTCTTGTATATAGGGAGCAGTATTATAGTAGTTATATTCTTGTATATAGGGGCAGTATTACAGTAGTTATATTCTTGTATATAGGGGCAGTATTATAGTAGTTATATTCTTGTATATAGGGGCAGTATTATAGTAGTTATATTCTTGTATATAGGGAGAAGTATTATAGTAGTTATATTCTTGTATATAGGGAGCAGTATTATAGTAGTTATATTCTTGTATATAGGATCAGTATTATAGTAGTTATATTCTTGTATATAGGGAGCAGTATTATAGTAGTTATATTCTTGTATATAGGGGCAGTATTATAGTAGTTATATTCTTGTATATAGGGAGAAGTATTATAGTAGTTATATTCTTGTATATAGGGAGCAGTATTATAGTAGTTATATTCTTGTATATAGGAGCAGTATTATAGTAGTTATATTCTTGTATATAGGGAGCAGTATTATAGTAGTTATATTCTTGTATATAGGGGCAGTATTATAGTAGTTATATTCTTGTATATAGGAGGCAGTATTATAGTAGTTCTATTCTTGTATATAGGGGCAGTATTATAGTAGTTATATTCTTGTATATAGGGAGCAGTATTATAGTAGTTATATTCTTGTATATAGGGGCAGTATTATAGTAGTTATATTCTTGTATATAGGAGTAGTATTATAGTAGTTATAGTCTTGTATATAGGGAGCAGTATTATAGTAGTTATATTCTTGTATATAGGAGCAGTATTATAGTAGTTATATTCTTGTATATAGGGGCAGGATTATAGTAGTTATATTCTTGTATATAGGGGCAGTATTATAGTAGTTATATTCTTGTACATAGGGGGCAGTATTATAGTAGTTATATTCTTGTACATAGGGGGCAGTATTATAGTAGTTTTTTTCTTGTATATAGGTGAACGGTATTGTAGTAGTTATGTTCTAGTAGTAGTTGTGCCATTTTTTCTATGGCCCAGGCCACATGTGGAGCTTTTTCTACTTTTGTTTTTTAGCGTACCACTGGGCAAGAAGCATTATTCTCCTTGCATGTCCATAGGCCGCACATTGAGAAAGAGGGGAAAAGTAGAGCAAGAGAACAACAACAAAAAATCAATAATAAAGAAAATCAATTTAAATAACAGAAGAAAAAGAGAAAAAAAACAACTTCAGAAATCCTGGAATGATTTAGAACATAAATCAGGACTGGAAATATGACATAGAACGAGGCTTGCACCTCCTCTTCTCCTGTTGGGGAAGTTGTGAGGAAGCTTTATTGGCTCCTGCAGAGCACGCAGACCCTGGCAGCGCCGCCATCGCCTGCTGATTTATACTTTCCTTTTAAATTCAATTGGAGAGTTTCGAATTGTTGTTTAACCAGTTTATTTTCATTCAACTGAGACTTGTCCCGGACAAATGCAGCGGGGACTGAGGACTTATTGGGAAAAATTATATTTATTTCTTAATTATATCTGTTTCAGGGAAAGCTGGGTGACCATAAATATGGCCGCCATTAGAGCCTCTATAGGTAAGGGTGCATGTACCATAGAGACAATCTTGCAGCTATTATTGGCCTTAGTTGGTCTTATCTTCATTGCTGTTGGGTGGCAAGAACCTGTGCAGGACTCCGCTCTTCATATGAACTTCATTGTTAGAAAGCACGGGTATAGAGGAATTGGCTCAGGGGTTTTAGAAAAGGGTCAAGGGGTAAACAGACACCAAATTCTTTTGTCCTGGGGGCAAAGCTCTCCCCTTACTCTTACGTACGCCACTGTCTACAGCGGTCTATATTCAGCAGCCCGGAATGGCAATTGTTTTTGCAGTTATGCGGTGATACATCCTGATATGTTTTTATATTTCCTCTATGAGTTTGAGTAGAAATTCACTGCAGAGAGCGTTTCCCACTATATATATTACATGGTCACCTATTCATTTGAATGGGTGTGATGTAGTACCACAAATGTCCTGCGGTGGCCACTGCAGGAAAAATGTGCAGCAAAGTTTCCCCCAATGATAACAGCCGATCGCCAGCGGTTTCTCATTTACAGGACAATCCCTTTCAGAAATAATACAAATGACATACAGCCAGGAGGGGGTAGGGGACACTCTGAATGCAAATTTTATCAAACTTGCAAAACGGATTTATCACATTTAACAGATGAGTTTTAAGGTGTCATCTATAATAATCAATTTAAAATTGCATTTCTTTTTTTATTCATCTTTTATGCTTTGTCGTACATTTTCTTTCCAGTCTAAAGCTTTGAGCCTAATGATTTTTTTCGGTTAGGGACTAAAAACCTATTTTTATTTCTGAATCTCTATAAATGTTTGTGAAGAACTGTTATTAATATGGAACTATTTATATGGTGCCAAAAACATATATATATGTGGTGTAATGCTATATTATGCAACATGATGGTTTAAAGGGGATCTCCAGATTTTATATATTACGACAGATGATATCCCATAATAAGATTATAGGGGTTTTTAGGAGGTGGGACCCCTTAAAAGCCATACACAGTGGACTCCTGGCACCATGTATAGCAGTGATCTCTAATCTGTACCTTTTTCTGGTGTTTGGAAACTACAACTCCCAGCATGCCCTATCAGCAGGGCAAAAAGAGGTCCTTTTACACTGGCCAATTATTGGGTAAATGAGCATTCGTATAACGCTCGTTGCCGATAATTGCTGTGTAAACGGGGCAGCGATCAGCAGATGAACCAGCAAACGCTCATTCATCGGCTGATTGTATCGTTTTAAATGTGAAAAATATTACGTTGTCGGCAGCACATGTGTAAACAGGGAGACGCGCTGCCGACATGATAATAATGGATGGGGAAAAGCGATCAGAATAACGAGCCCTCGTCCCCATATATGGATCCTTGTGACAGGAGCAAACGAGCGCCAATCAACGAGCTGTGTCGTTGATCGGCGCTCGTTGCATCGACCAAAATGGGCTGGGGTAAAACTACCTTAAGGGTGATATTACACGGCCCGACGTGGGCCATGTCAATGAGCGCCGATCAATGAGACAGCCATTTCATCGGCGCCCATTTGGTCCTTTCACAAGGAGCCATGTATGGGGACGAGTGCTCGTTACTACTATCGCTCGTCCCCCTACATTTCTATCATGTCGGCAGTGAGTCTGCACGGTTATACAGGGAGATGTGCTGCTGCTAATGGGTATGGCATTTAAAATAATGCAATCAGCCAAGTGTTTGCTCGTTCATCGGCTGATTGTTGCCCTGTTTACACAGGGCAATTATTCTATGAACACTCGTTTGCCCGATAATTGGGTGGTATAAAAGGGCCTTAAGGGTCCTGGGGCCTCTACTACTTCTCTAACCCAGCCACAAATGGCCCACTTCCTCCCTGGCAGCGTCCATCATGGCGCCAGCTAAGCTATATTTAGGCTTCAGCACTGGTATCTGGTGCTGTTATATGTACACAGTATGACACAATTGTGTAGCAACTGTACGGTATTAATATTTGGCACGGATACTCTTACAGATATTTTACCCAAAGACCTTCACGTACCCATGGAGGAAAGCGAAGCATTACTGGCAGTCCATTAGAGTCTATCTGTCTTTCCGGTAGCCCCCTAAGCTCTCTACTGGTTTACCTGTCGTTGACACTAGGACTACCAGTCCGTCAGACACTGTCGGCAAGCAGTAATGCAATCGGTGACAGATTTTGTTGGCAGGACCAACAGAAAAAATGACAGGCGTGTCTCTTATAAAGGCTGCTGACAGACAACATTAGGTGGAAGTTGCGGCATATGTTTTTGTATTGCTCCCACTGACTTTATGGCAGACTGTATAAATCTGTATGCAAGGAGCTCCCCCTTGTGGCAGCTGCAGGCAGCCAGTAATTTAAAGAGAACCTGTCACCTCTACTGCCATGTCTGATTTAGTCAATTCTTCTATTCTCTATACAATAAGGATTCTGGAACAGCTTTTCTTATTACTCTGCATGGGGCAGTTTCTCTGTTATTCCTCTTGGAAATGTAGAAATAAATTGACAACTGGGTGTTACTAATTGGGGGTGTGTCCCAACACAGACTGACACTGTCCAATCAGTGCTGGCAGAGTGAGACTATGTGGAGACACGCCCGTTTAAGGGGAATAATAACACCCAGTTGTCAATTTATTCTTATTTTATTAGGAGGAATAACAGAGGAACGGCCTAACACAAAGTTCTTATAAAATATGTTCCAGAATTGTTATTTAATGGGGAATACAAGGATTTGCTAAAATAGATGTCAGTAGAGGTGACAGATCCTATTTAATATGGCTGTGTGAAGGCAAGTAGTACTATGCTGGCACTGTTTATGTAGGGCACTTTTCTGGCAATATTGTTTATTGGGGGCATTCTGCTGGCACGGTTTATGGGGGTCCTTCTGATGGTACTATTACTGGAGGCATTTTGGCTGCAGTTATGGGGATGTAGCTTGTATTTATAGGCAGGATTTCAGTAAAGCATGCCGCATCTTGGTTCTCCTTGGAAATAATTTTTAAAAGTGGGCAGGCAACGACAGGAGTGGACCCCCCCTGGCTCCAAAAAAGGGGGCAACAGGTCCAAGTTTTAAGAGATGGTAAGGACCGATGGCGAACAAGTACCAGACCCTCCAACCTGGAATGGGAAGGCGGGGTGTTAGCCATCACAAGAAAAGGAGACCATGTTGGTTTTGGTATGCATCCCCCCCCCCCCCTCCTCTGTTTACATCCCTGTTCGTGTTGGACTTTATAAGGGTGAAAATGTTCAGCCTCCCTAGAGGATCGTGAAGGGGTTAAGCAGCTGGCGCACAGAGCTTGGCGGGTGGAGGCGGCTTTTTTGCTGTTACGGCTACATGGTAATTGAATGCATGTTCTGCGGCTCCCGTGTATCATCTTTATGGAAATTTGACATTTCAGAAATTCAGTACAAAAGACTGGTCATATTCTGGGGGGGGGGGGGGGGTAAAGGAATTATCGCCTTTTTCACTGACACACAGATTATATACCATCCTGACTAGAACAAAAACACATCAATTCCACAACCTACATCTGTAAAAAAAAAAAAAAAAAGACCCTAAACCCTTCCAGCAAGTTCATCTGTGATATACAGAGAGCAGCAAGATCTGAAGCTTCACCTTAAAGGAATCACAGAAGATAAGAGGAGGAAGGCGGATGGCGTGGAAACTGTTGTGGAACGTCTTAGAGGATTAAATGATTGCAGAACATTCATTACATTTACTTTACAACTGATGCAATGAGATGACATTTAACGGGAAGCAAAACTGCTGCTCAAACATTCATCATTTACATAAAAGGATATTACACGGAGGACAATAACTCTGCTACAGAATAGAACCAAATTCCCCACCTTATGATGCAAACATAGTAATATTCAGGAATTACCTCCCCAATCTCTCATTTTATTCTTAAAGGGTAACTAAAGTTTTAAAAACTTTTGACATGTCAGAAGTTTTGATCGGTGGGGGTCCAAGCACTGAGACCCCCACCGATTGCTAAAATGAAGCGGCAGAAGCGCTCGGGTGAACGCTGTGCCGCTTCATTTCAGATCGGCTTTCTTCGGAGCGGTGTACAGGCTCAATAGAAAGTCTGAGTCCGTACACCGCTCGCTCGGCTTTCCAAGGAAAGCCGATCAGAAATGATGCGGCACAGCTATCACCCGAGCGCTTTGACGGCTTCGTTTTAGTGAACGGTGGGGGTCCCAGTGCTCAGACCCCCCACCGATCAAAACTTCTGGCATGTCACTATAACATGTCAAAAGTTTTTTTTATAGTTTAGTTACACTTTGTTAGCTCCCCATAGCTCAACTGCACGAAACCCTGGGGAGTCCGTTTGTTGGGGTCGTCACATTGTAACTCTACCTTCGTGCTGGTCTGTGGCATGGAGGGTCACAGGGCAAAAAAATACCAGGTGCCCAAAAACTGACAAAAATAATTGTATACAGAAAAATAAATGAACTTCTGACATCTTATTATTAACTTGTCAACTTACCATAAGCAGCTCACCGGTATGAAGACTCCTGCAAACTTTATCCCATGTCTCCGCTTCTCAGACACTTGTAACTCGGGATGCTTTGCCTAACTCTAGCCATACCCAATGGTCATACCCGTCCTGCCAGAGGGTAATTGGTATTTAGCACAGCCAATCAGAGTATATGAGACAATAGATTCCCACATTTTGATTGGTTGTACACAGTCCAACAAACATTATTCAAATACTGTAGTGTGAGAATGACCTGTGGTAACCACGGGTCATTCTCATACCAAGATCTGTGGAGATGACTGTCAAGTAAATCATATATTAAGCCTTGTAAAAGAAGACAGTGATAGGTCTCGAATACTAAGGTCCTTGAGGTACTTTTACACCGGCCAATTATCGGACAAACGAGCGTTCACAGAACGCTCATTCCTCATAATTGCCCTGTGAAAACAGGGAGATGTGCTACCGACATAATAGAAATGTATGGGGATCATAGTAACGAGCGCTTGTCCCCATATTAGATCCTTATGAAAGGAGCAAATGAGCGCCGATCAACGAGCGATCTCATTGATCGGTGTTTGTTTACATGGCCCAGGTCGGGTCGTGTAACGCCACCTTAAGTTAGTTCATTTGCAAAGAAGGCGAACAACCCCTCTGACAGTTACCATGCAATCTGTATACCCCTACTGTGGCAAAATTTCCGTTCCCACCAAGCCACTGAGCAAAAACCTTACAAGCCATGCTGGTACTTGTGGTTGCATAAAGAAGAAGAACTCAGTGACTATGGACTATGCTGGGGATTGTAGTTCTTCAACAACTAAAGGTTGGCAGGTTTATCACACATATACCAGACTCGTTTTCACAGCTCAATTACGATGGGACGCCAATCCTGCCAGGCAGCATCACCCTTTAAAACTAAACAATGCCCATAAAATATATATTTTCTGAAAATGTAGACTATAAATAATATGGCCACAATCATTTTCCGCAAGTGCTTCTAAGAAATCCTCTTCCCAGAAAGCACCAGTTTACACCGTACTGAGTGCAGAATTGGTAATCAGATGTACACGGCCTTCAATAACTGTGGAGAAAATACAAATGGAAGGTGCAAAATATATGGAAAAATGCAAAAAGCCGTAAAATACAGCCAAAATGCAACGTACACGTTCTGATATATACGGGTAAGGCCCCATGCACACGACCGTAGCCATGTGCACGGCCGTGATTTTCGGGTCGGCCGGCAGCGGACTGTCAGCCGCGAGCCGCCCGCAAATCGCGGGCCATCATGAATATGGCCGTGGCCATTATTTTCAAAGAGCCCGACCCGCAGAACACAGCCGTAATAAGACAGGCCTGTTCTTTCTGCGGTGCGGGCTCCCGGGCCATGCACGGACTGTAAAAACTACAGTCGTGTGCATGGCCCCGTAGGAATGAATGGGGCCGCAATTCTCCCGTGGATTTTCGGGGAAATTGCGGCCGCAAAAGCACGTTCGTGTGCATGAGGCCTAAGGACCCATGTACGCGATCGTAGTTTACGGATCAGGTAATTACAGATGAAATTTCGAACCCATTCATTTCTATTGGCCACGGACTTGTATATTTACAGATGTGTGTCCGGGCCGTATGTGTGTCCGGGCCGTAGAAATGATCTGCAAAATATAGGATACTTCCTATTCCTGTCTGCAATCGCGGCACGGACTCCCCCATAGAAGTCTATGAACGCTTCCGCAATTGCGGGCAGCTACGAAAGTGCATCCATATTTGCGGACAGTAAAAACCCTTAAGGTCGTGTGCATGAGGCCTCAGTGTCTATAAGGATGGAAATGTAGACTGAAGTGATGGAAGTCCATCCGACTTTCAATGGTGTAACCCAAACTGGTCCAGTCACCGGCTATGGGTGATGATGTTGACATCATAAAACTGTTGGAAATGATAATGAAACCTGAACATAAGACAAAGGACTTAAATCATAACATTTACTGTAGATTATTCCACATTCATATGTTCTACGTTTGCAAAGGCATTTTCTTCATGGCTGTGAATGTGAGCAGCCCATGTGCTGACATGTTGAGCATGCTCATTGTGTTCCATAGTTTTCCAGCCAAGCTGCTGTTCTTTATGTGATCACATGACGTCAGAATTTCAATCTTCAAAGCTTTCATTGGGAAATAAATCAGATACATCTTGCAGATGTCCTTTAAGAAGTTGTATACACTGGACACTTCCTCTTCAGAATGCAGATCCAATTGCAAGAAGCTGATGGGTTGGATTTTAAAGGGACACTTGAAATTTGGGCTTGTTACCCCCTTCTTTGGACCCTTTGGAGAGATTCACACCCCTTCAGAGAGGTCACAATTCCAATGTAAATTGCTGCACCGGAGGGAAAGGTCTCCATTGTGAAATATCCTACCATTTGATTTCTACAACTCCTATGAAATGTTAAATACTTTTGTGTCAAAAAAGACAAAAGTATAATAGGTATGATACCTTTATTGGCTAACCATAAAAGTTCTATATGCGGCTTTCAGAGCACAGAGGCCCCTTCTTCAGGCAGTTTACAAATGAATGACTTAGAAAAAAGCACAACATTTAGATGTTACACAAAGACAATTAGTACTTGAGGTGATACATCATTAAGATAAGCCGGGGCAATAAAACTGAGGTTATAGGGGTGATGACTTAGGCGTTAAGGCATCTGGAGTCAGTCTGATGGGGGACGT
The DNA here is from genome assembly GCF_050947455.1 of Rhinoderma darwinii. Lineage (NCBI taxonomy): Eukaryota > Metazoa > Chordata > Amphibia > Anura > Rhinodermatidae > Rhinoderma > Rhinoderma darwinii. The sequence goes on from NC_134692.1 coordinate 12,045,424, forward strand.
GACGTGTGTCCATGTAGTGGCTCATAAATCCTGGTGTTAGATTGAGGCCTTGTGTCAATGACTGGAATTTTATCATCATCTTGAATTCCCAAATTTTTCTTTCTCTGTTGTTTTTAAAATGACCCTTCAGAATGAGTACCTTTAAATCTGCCAAACTGTGATCAGGTCCAGAGAAATGTTTTCCCACGGGTCCATCCACCTCCTGTTTTATTGTATGTCTGTGAAGATTCATCCTGGTTTGTAGTTTTTGTATTGGTTCTCCAATGTAGATTCCTTTATTGATGCACCTTGTACACAGTATGATGTACACTACATTGGAGGATGTACAGGAGAACGTGCCAGTGATTTTATAGTCCTGCTGCGTGTTTGGTATCTGGATGGTGTTTGATGACAAGATGTTGGTACAGGTCTTGCATTTTCTACTGTTGCAAGGAAAAGTGCCAGTCTCTGATGGTGATGAGAGGGCACTTCTGACCAGGAGATTCCTTAGGTTTGGTGGCTGTTTGTAGGCAAGGAGTGGTAAATCTGGGAATATTTCCTTCAGTTTATTGTCTTTGTTAAATATTGGTTGGAGATCAGCATCAATTTTCCTCAAGATGTTCATTTGTGGGTTGTATATGACCACTAGGGGCACCCTGCTGTTGTCTTCCTTCTTTTTGTACTCCAGAAGATTGCTCCTTGGAATTCTTGTTGCTCTGTAGATCTGATCATCTATAATCCTTGGATGGTATCCCTGTTGTAAGAATGTATTCCTCAGTGATAGCAGGTGTTGTTTTCTGTCTTCACAGTCTGAACAGATCCGTATGTATCGCAGAGCCCGGCTGTAGATGATGGATTTCTTTATGTGTCTCGGATGGAAGCTGTTCCATCTCAGATATGCTGGACGGCCTGTAGGTTTATGGTAGATTGTTGTTTGTATGGTATTGTCTCTCATGTACACTATTTTTTACTGTACTTCGTACAACTCCTATGCAAACCTATGCATCTCTATGGTAACAGACAACAAACAAACGAACCCTGTGTAGTCTGATTCTGCAGTCATATTTCCTTCCATCTGTCCACTATTTCTTGCTCCTATACAGACGGAAGAAAGTATAATTTCAGGATCAGACTACACAGGGTTTCTTTGCTGTCTGTTACCATGGAGACGCATAGGTTTGCATAGCAGCTGTAGACACAAAATGTAGCATTTTTTTTATTTAAGACCTTTGGCAACATTTTTATTTATTTTTTTAATACATTGGGATTATAAAACAAATTTGGTTGCTAAGGTGAAACATAGCCTTTAATGAAGAATTTAGTAGAAAACTAAATAAAGACCCACCCAACGGGGAAATCGGGTGCTGAAATATGCATATCCAAAGGATCCAAATCTGATATAGCATCTAAATAAAAACAAATTGTGCATTCATGTTGTTGTAGTATGTTCACTTATGATATTCACCCCCTTCAATTTTGATCTGTGGGGCTGTGTCCATGGCTGTGTGGTACATACATAGATCCCTTTGGACATGGAGGCATATAGAAGAGAATGGGCTCCATAGCAAAGATCAAACTGGGACCCCAATTATTCAGTAAACTCTTCACCTCCTTGTTTGCTAACAATATAAATTCTCTATAGCGGCCAATAGCAAACGGGACTAACCAGGGCTGGGCGCCCTCTCTCCAAGAGCCCCATAGCAGCCACAAGCGCTGCTCCCTTGTATGTCCTTCACAATAGCCATGTCCTCGGTTTATAAGTCAGACATTTATAATGAAGACTAAATAAAAAACCTCTAACACAGTCCCGTTATTCTATCCGTGGCATGCCGGAGTGAAGATATGCGGCCCTCCTTCCCTTCTCCCACAGCTCACCGTGGATTTGATTTGCAGTTTTGCACAGGTGATAAATATGCCACAAATGAGACGATTATATTTTTGAAACTGTCACTAAAACAATTTCTAATTAAGACAGAGTATGAGAAAGGACATAATTAACAGAAGTCTGCAGATGGTAAAAGGTTTCCACAGTTCTTGGAATGTTCTCTTGTGCTGGAGGAAGAGTTAGCAGACTGTCTACTTCTTACTGCCAACAATTCAGTCATATCCCTTTTGCTGCAGGGAGAGGACAGTACGTCCCAGAAGAATGGTGACGGGACAGTGTGTAGCCTGGCAGCAGTCCTATAAAGTCCAGTCTCTATCTGTGTTTTGTGACTACTGGGTGCCCTACCACTGCTATGGGGCTCAGGGGCCCAAGATACCTCCCCTAAACACTCATTCCTAGGTTTGAAATAGTGCTCGGGGGTGCTGGTTCTCATTGAAGAGATTCAGCTGGTCTAAGGTCCTACAGGCAATGCTCCATGGGAAAAGGTATGCAAATTAGCTCTACTCCAGAAGGAAAACCATCTCTCTAGCGCCACCTATTGGAATTCCATGTTAGTCAATGTCCAACCCATAGAAGAGTAATAAAATATGACTAGGTCTGATATAATAACCCATCCATCCTCTGTTTCCAGATTCGTAGGGCTGTGTGTTGTGACACTGTCCAATCTAGAGGTCCTGGCTCTGTATAGGAGCTGTGTACACAGACAAGATGGGGTTGGTAGGGTGCCAGCCCAGGAAAGATACGATAACCAAAAAAGGCGACAGCACTCTACGAGCACTAATGCCAGCTAAACACTATAAAGAAATAAATTTGCGTTGCTGCTGAATCTACTTACAATACTGAGGTTCTTAGCGCACATTTTGATCAAATTGTGTGAGCCCACCTGCCACGTCAAGGCGACCTCTAAAAAAGATGGCATTAGCTAGTATTTTTGCAGTCAATGAAGGTGCTAATCTGGGATGCGGAGTCTAAGGTATCTCCCCGTTCTTTAGCCTTAACCCTTGCAAGCAGATATGGACCTTTCCAGTCGGATTCCCAAGTCACGATCCCCAGAGTAGTCACCGATTGGAGGCAGGTGCGCTTAGGAAGTAGCCGAAGTGTAGTCAGGGAACTGAGCCAAGGATCATGACAGGACAGCGGACCAGGGCGGGCCTTAGGAAAGATGGCGTCCCCCGTGCACCCCACCCCATCATAAAAAATGCCCCATAAAAAAATGCCCTATATAGTGCCCCCACACAGTATAATGCCCCTTTAGTGCCCCCATACAGTATAATAATAATATTTCATAATATATTATAACCCCTTCAAGGACATAGTATTTTGTCCTCTAATTGTGCCCACAGTATTATGCCCCCTCTAGTACCCCTACACAGTTTAATGTCCACTTAGTGGCCCCCACACAGTATAATGTCCCCGTCCCCTGGCTGCCACACACAGCCCCCCCTTGTAGATAGTGCCCTCTCTAAATTGTGCCATACAGCCTTCATGTAGACAGTGTCATAATCCCCCACCTCCTCCCTGTAGACCGTGCCATAAGCCCCTACCTCCTCATTGTAGACAGTGCCCCCAAACAAACAAAAAATTGTACTCGCCTAGGCCCCATTCCCACGACGAACTGAGCTGCTCCATGATGGGATCCTTGCGTAGGCCGGCGTGATCCTGTAGCCTGGTACAGAGTTTCCCAACCTTCTCGGAATAAAAGTAATCACAGTAATTTACCTTAATTTCCATGCGAGGGCTGTCAGCTGGATTTCTTTTTAAATTGGTCACCAGGCATGACATCGTCAGCAGGCACTGGCTTCCATAGCAAAGTGACGCAGCTGGAGGCAGAAAACCGCAGCTGTAGGCCAAAGGACATCACTAGAACGAAATCTGGTGAGACTGGTTGCATAGCAAGCAGATGCGGCCAGTAACTGAAGAACACCATGCCGCGGAGGACAGCGGGTACTCGCGACTGGAACGGGGAGCGGTGAGTAAAACTTGGATTGTATTGCACAAAAAAACGCAACATGCACCTCTGCTCAGAACAACAGTAACCATAACATGGCTGCTTTCTTTAACAAACAGCGCCACTTTTAGACATAGGTTGCTTCTGGTATTGCAGCTTAGCCCCAATTTAGCTCCCTATCAATATAATAATCTATTAGGAGTTCGTCTGAAAATATAAAATGTATCAATAACCAACAGATCTTGATAGATTTCACAGGAAAAGGAAAATTCCTTTAATCCAGAATCATGAGACGCAAGAGGAGCCGGTTTTTCAAAAATGGCCACTTTAACAAATTAGAAAAGCGGAAAACGAAATATCATTACCAAACTCTGGTTTCTGTTCTAACTTTAGATTTACTAATATATGGGCAATTTTACATATGGGGGGGGGGGGGATCTTCTTAAAAGGGGTATTCCCCCATTCCAGCAATTTAGTGGTAGTCCCAGCGGTCGGACCCATACCGATCTAAAATTGATCAATTGACAGATAGTAGTCTATCTCTTCGTGCTATACAGCCATCTGGAAAAGAATAGGAAGATAGAGCAGGGGCTATGCATTTCTATGGATCATGGGTGACTCAGTGACCAAATGATAACTCCATAGCTGCTAAAATGGCTGGTATAACTTATCTGCTTCCAGGACCCTGATGAAAAAGAGGGCAGGAGCATAATGGGCTGACATTGGAAGAAATCACAGAACATAGCGATAGTATTTTGAGATTTCACAGCCCAGGTTGCACGTAAATTAAGGTTAAATGCAAATTTTTCCATACAAAAGTCTGCTCCAACTGTATTCCTGCCTGTGTAATAAGACAATCACTGAGGGCTCTGGTACCTGGCTCTCCTTCACTAATCTTTATTCAATTCCTGGCACAACTTATGAAAGATAGATGGATCTTTGCAGTTATCGGACTCCAGACATCAGAGCAATAAAATATAAATAAAAAATATCTATTACGCCCAGCAGTGGAGATTCATCATTGATATTGTAAGTAAATCAATATTTTAACATAATAATCCCAATTTATTTTGGGTGGAATTGTCGTCCTTTATATCACAGTTCTTGTGTACGGATAAATCCGATGGTGACCCCGTGAACCCTCTGAGGATGGAGACAGATATCATCACAGCTCGCTGCGGGGCTCATAATTTGGCTGCGCGCCACATAAAGAGGGATGGCTCGGAGAAGATCTTAAATCAATTTTTCTTGGCTTATTCTTAGGGCTGAGGGCAAAATCTAAGGCTAAAAATTCCACAGTTCTGAACATCATGGGGTACGAAGCTCGGAAATATCTATGGGGTCACACAAAATGTCTGCCCCCAATATCTCAGGGTGCCTGTCTACGCTTATAGGATCTTTTTATATGATCTGTATGGCACTGTCCAGGGGCGTAACTAGGAAAGACTGGGCCCCATAGCAAACTGGGTGTCACACAACCCCCCCCCCCTTGTAGATAGTGCCTTTTTTACAGCCCCCCCTGTAGATAACACCATACAGTCCCCCCTGTAGATAACGCCATACAGCGCCCCCCCCTGTAGATAACGCCATACAGCCCCCTTTGTAGATAACACCATACAGCCCCCCCTGTAGACTGTATGGTGTTATCTGCAGGGGGGACTGTATGGCGTTATCTACAGAGGTGGACTGTATGGCGTTATCTACAGGGGGGACTGTATGGAGTTATCTACAGAGGGGGACTGTATGGCGTTATCTACAAGGGGACTGTGTGGCGTTATCTACAGGGGGGACTGTGTGGCGTTATCTACTGGGGGACTGTGTGGCGTTATCTACAGGGGGGACTGTGGCGTTATCTACAGAGGGGGCTGTGTGGCGCTATCTACAGGGGGATCTGTATGGCGTTATCTACAGAGGGGGCTGTATGGCGTTATCTACAGGGGGGACTGTGTGGCGTTATCTACAGGGGGGACTGTGTGGCGTTCCCTACAGGGGTGGCGCTGTATGGCGTTCCCTAAAGGGGGGGCTGTGTGGCGTTATCTACAGGGGGGACTGTATGGCGTTATCTACAGGGGGACTGTATGGCGTTATCTACAGAGGGGGCTGTATGGCGTTATCTACAGAGGGGGCTGTATGGCGCTAACGCCATACAGCCCCCACTGTAGAGAACGCCATACAGCCCCCCCTGTAGGGAACGCCATACAGCCCCCCGTGTAGGGAACGCCATACAGTCCCCCCTGTAGATAACGCCATACAGCCCCCCCTCCAAAAAAAATGCGACCTATAGTGTGTCCTACAAATAATATGCATCCCCTATCCACAGGATCGGGGATACATGTGTGATCGCTGGCAGTGATAAGGAGACCGGGGGACTGAAAGTCCCCTGAAGTTCTCCATGACTAACCTCTGACTTCCGGCGTCTGTGTCGGCTGCTCAATAAAAATGAAAGGAGCGCTGGTCACGCATGCGCACAAGCACGACCGGCGCTCCATTCATTTCTACGGAGCTGTCGACACAGACCCCGGAAGTCTGAGGTTTGTGATGGAGAACTTCAGGGGACTTTCAGTCCCCCGTTCTCCCTATCGCTGCCAGCGATCACACATGTATCCCCTGTCCTGTGGAGAGGGGATACATGTCTTTTGTTTAATGGCAGAGCGGGGAGATACCCCCCTGCTCTGTCGTAGTGTTCAGTGGCGTCCCGCTGTAGCAGCCATAGCGGCAGCTAGCGGAGCCTGCGGCAATGGTGGGGGCCCGTGCCGGCGGGCGACATGGGCCCCCTCATGCCGCGGGCCCCGTAGCAGTCGCTACGGCGGTAGTTACGCCACTGGCACTGTCTACAGGGGGGGCTGTATGGCACTGTCTACAGGGGGGCTGTATGGCACGGTCTATACGGGGGGCTGTATGGCACTGTCTACAGGGGGCTGTATGGCACTGTCTACAGGGGTTACTGAATGGCACTGTTTACAGGGGGGCTGTATGGCACGGTCTATACGGGGGGCTGTATGGCACTGTCTACAGGGGGGCTGTAGTCTACAGGGGTTACTGAATGGCACTGTTTACAGGGGGACTGTATGGCACTGTCTACAGGGGGGCTGTATGGCACTTTCTACAGGGGGGGCTGTATGGCACTGTCTACAGGGGGTCTATATGGCACGGTCTATACGGGGGGCTGTATGGCACTGTCTACATGGGGGGCTGTACGGCACTGTCTATATGGGGGACTCTATGGCACTGTCTACAGGGGGGCACTATATGGCACTGTCTACAGGGGGGTGCTGTATGACACTGTCTACAGGTGTTACTGAATGGCACTTTTTACAGGGGGGCTGTATGGCATAGTCTACAGGGGGCTGTATGGCACAGTCTACTAGGGGGCTGTATGTCAGTCTACAGAGGGGCTGTAGTCTACAGGGGTTACTGAATGGCACTGTTTACAGGGGCTGTATGGCATAGTCTACCGGGGGGGCTGTATAGCAGTCTACAGGGGGCTGTATGGCACAGTCTACAGGGGGGCTGTAGGGCACAATCTACAGGGGGGCTGTATGGCACAGTCTACAGGGGGGCTGTATGGCACAGTATACAGGGGCGCTGTATGGCACAGTCTACAGGGGGGATATATGGCACAGTCTACAGGGGGGATATATGGCACTGTCTACAGGGGTTACTGAATGGCACTGTTTACAGGGGGCTGTATGGCACAGTCTACAGGGGGTCATTATGTACAAGGGGGTTTGTGTGGCACGCAGGGGAGGGGGGCCCAGTCAAAAGTTTGCTATGGGGTCCAGTGATTCCTAGTAATGCCCCTGACCTGCCGCTCAGAAAAGTTGGTTCTCCATGTGGGTCCTGCATGTACATTGGCTTAGATACTTCTCTCTGAACACAAGTGCTGCACTCTACGAGCAGACGCAGGTCTTTCTTCCGTCCTGTTGTCCATCTTTTAGAGCGCTGTGGTTTATGTGACATTCTTGTATATTTGCAGTGGAGGGTTACTTACCAATGGTGATTTTTATAATACTCCCCGGCTGATACATTACATGACTACCGAACATTCACTTAAAAATGTTTCCAAAAACATCTCTCTTCTGCTCTGTTTTTAATTTAATGATTGTCGAGGTTCAGTTTTATTGCCCCGGCTTATCTTAATGATGTATCACCTCATGTACTAATTGTCTTTGTGTAACATCTAAATGTTGTGCTTTTTTCTAAGTCATTCATTTGTAAACTGCCTGAAGAAGGGGCCTCTGTGCTCTGAAAGCCGCATATAGAACTTTTATGGTTAGCCAATAAAGGTATCATACCTATTATACTTTTGTCTTTTTTGACACAAAAGTATTTAACATTTCATATTGTGGGAATCTAAAAATTGTGTATAATTTTTTTTTTCCACACGTATATGGCAAATAATATATCTGAAATGCCTGTCAAAGCTAGACCTGCGTGGGTGTCAATTTTTCAGACTAGTAATGAATAAATGCATTATGGGGAATTCGTCTGCTCGGGCGATCATGAGCACATCGGCCTAATTATTTCTGTCAGGAAAGGAAGAAACCCCCCAAATTGTGTAAAAGGAGTGGTGGAGATTTCTGAAAACTAATACATATCAACCAATCAGGTTGCTGCTTTCCGAAAGAGCTGAAAAATAGGTGGAATCTGATTGGTTGCTATGGCAACTGCTCCACTATTTCTTTGCACAAAAGAGATAATTAGCAAGTGACAGCAATGTTACTGGCTAATTATTCTGGAGCATTTAAACCCCAAAGTCCGGGACATTTGGAGGCTCCGCCCACATTCTGCGAGGAGCACGTCCCCCCCCAAACGTCATCCCAGGAGGCCGGTCTAGACGAAGAAACACAGACTTCTGGGTAAGTATAAGATTTGTTCAAATCTCTTCCGAAACTAAATCTGTTGCGGAAAAGCTGCAGTATTTACGCTACGTGTAGCATTGTATGGCGGTATTATATGTACACTGAATTGACGATTTATTTAAGCATTTTATGAAAGTAATATTAAGCATAGGATGGCATAAGTAGAAAGTGTATAAAACTGACCCTGTCTGTAGTCAAATAGTGGTCACCCAGACTGGAGTCAGATGGTTGCTAGGAAACCTGAGCCATCACAACCCATAGAATACGCTAAGGCCTGATTCACACGAGCTTATTTCACGTCCGTGTTACCCGCGTTAAACCAACGGACGCCACACGGACCTATGCAATTCAATGCGGCCAGTCAGACATTGTGTTTTTCACGCAGCGTGAAACTCACTGCATGTCCTATTTTTGTGCGTTCTCTGTAGTTTTGACTCATTGAAGTCAACGGGTGCGCGAAAATCACGGACAGCACACGGACGCACATCCGCATGCTGTCCGTGTTTTTCACGCACCAGTTGCTAAAGAAATGATGAGGAAAAAATAAAACACCTCCTTCAGTTTTTTTTGCTGAGGTAAAAAACGCGTGATATACGGAGGACATACGCGCATAAAAAACGCAGACGCGAACCGTACACGGATGTTACACGGAACTGCAACGCAGGAAAAACACTGCTTTTTTTATGCGCGTAAAACTGACACGTTCGTGTGAATAAGGCCTAAGGGAGGTTCTATGAAGCAGATATCTCCTACTTCAGTCATCTCAACCTGTGGCTCTCGTGGTGTGGAGGAACTACAACTCCCAGCCTGTGGCTGTCATTGGGGGTTGTCGTTTTTCTACAGAACGCAGCTGTTCTACTAAATAAACCATATGTATAATCGGCTGTATGATATTATTATATTAATCCGGTCGCGTGCAACCTGTCGCAGGGTCTATATTTAAGGCATAACATTTCTGGTTTGGGCCTATAACGATTACTATTCATTAAATCACAAACGACCCGAATCCTCCATAGGACGAGACAGCCGGAGACTTCGAGTGTTCCCGATCAGTGATCGCTGAATGTTATCTCTCAGCGAGAGCAATAACGTTCAGGTTCCTTTCTCATTCAATCAATGGGTCATTTAAGAACATGTTTTACTTCAATTCTGTGAGTAGAAATTATTGCAGTAAATCTTTGGCTGAGCCGGGTTCTCCTCACCAATCGTGCCTGAATGTGACAAATTGCTATCATGCATATGAGCTAATTCTGTGTCATCGCCTCCCCTCCCACAGCGCTCCGCAGCACAATATTTGGATATTTTAATAAAAGATAATAACAATTCTTGTGCAGAGAGAAGAAGAGGCTGACAAGTCTCTTAAAGGCTATGTTCACACGGGGTATTTTGCCGAGTTTTTTGACGCGGAAACCGCGTCGCAAAACTCGGCAGAAACGGCCCGAGAACGCCTCCCATTGATTTCAATGGGAGGCGTCGGCGTCTTTTTCCCGTGAGCAGTAAAACTGCCTCGCGGGAAAAAGAAGCGACATGCCCTATCTTCGGGCGCTTCCGCCTCCGACCTCCCATTGACTTCAATGGGAGGCAGGAGAAAGCGTATTTCTCGCTGTTTTATGCCCGCGGCGCTCAATGGCCGCGGGCGAAAAACGGCGCGATAATTGCCGCGAAAATCGGCGTGCAGGGAGAGGAATATCTGCCTCAAAGTTCCAAACGGAATTTTGAGGCAGATATTCCTCCCCCAAAATACTCCGTGTGAACATAGCCAAAGGGGTTGTACAAGATTACAAAAATATAGCGGCATTCCAAAAACAGCGCCACACTTGTCCAGAGGTGGTTTGCGGTATTGCAGCCAAGCTCTATTCACTTCAATGGAGCTGTGTTACAATACCAAGCACGACCCATGGACGGGTGTGGCGCTGTATTTGAAGAAAGTAGCCACGGGCTGTTTGGACATTCACCATCAAGGTAAAGGGAGGGATCGGTCCCTACCAGAAATTCTTCGGTCCTGTTCAGAGTTTTTTGAAGGAACCCAAGATTCCTCCAGGAATATTTATGCAGATTTTAAATTGCCTGCACATATTTTTCTGTATTTTTTCACAGCATTTTTACCCCGCGGCCATTGAAGCTAATGCAAGGACTGCAGGCAAAAAAACGCTGCATTGATTTCATTGGGAGGTCCGAGGCGGAAACCGCGGCAAGAAAGAACATGTCGCTTTTTTTTCTGCGAGCAGCCAAAAGCCGCCCGGGAAAAAAATCTCCTCTGCCTCCCATTGAAATCAATAGGGGTGATTTTGGCTTTTGGCTTTTTTTTTTTTTTTGGCACTGATTCCGATGCGGTCTCTGCATCAAAATATGCGCCAAAAAACTCAGTGTGAACTGAGCCTTCTGCAGCTGTATTAAAAATTTAAAGGGCCCTTCCACCTTTAAAAAGAAAAATCGTATTGATGGCTTCAGTCGACCCAGGGTATGGCTCGCCACATATTTGTCTCTCCTATTTGAAGTCTGCAATAGGATTTAGGAGGGATCTGGGTCCCAGATGTGGAATGGGGCCCACCACTATTTTTTTTGCAGAGAAGCCTCCATCAACCTTAATCTAGCCCTGTATATCAGCACCGTAGAGCAATGCATATAAACTATGTCCGTCTCTGTCTACTCTGCCTCCTATGATGGCGACATGCTGCTGAAAAGTGATAGGAATTATGGATAACATATGATCAGCCCAGCAGAGAGTTCATCCATAATCGGTGCCGCAGAGCTGAAAATTTTTATTTCGCAAAGCTCATTTCCACTACATTATCTTATATCAATGCAGCCCAAAGGGTCAGACGAGAAGTCCGGCACTGCTTCATCTGCACTTGATTTAAAAATCGTAATAATGCTGAAGAGAGATTTTCATAACTTAACCTCCTGGAGGTCAGGAGAATTGGTACAAATACAAGTAGGGTAAAGTTATTGCAGAGTTACTCAGCTTTTTACGCAGAGTGAAACTGTAAAATGTTAAAACCAGACTGACACGTCAAAATTTCATTGTGGTGCAGTACCGCCTAGCTGCCTGATGGTGGTGTCGTGAGCAAAATGATCAGCAATCAATGGATCGATCCCTAAAAACACAATATTTTTCTTACAGCGGCTGCAGACTTTATCCACATAAGGGAAAGCCTAGTCGTAAACTGTATGCCGCCAGCTGAGGGGAGACCATGTGATAGGTGTTAAGTTTTTCTGTCTTCATGTTATCTAAAGGCCACTGCCCGATTTTGTAAATGTGATTGCTTTCCCGCTGCGGCTCCATGAAGATCTTTAAATGACACTATTCTGCTTTCTGGAAATGTAAATGTCACTTCATGCCCTCCCCGTTTTTTGCGGGCCCAACACATTCCATTATGTCTTTGCACCCTTAAATGGGCCTGACAAGAGGGCAGTGCAATAAATGGACCCTGGGGGCAGAATGACGCAGAAGACAGAAGTCCCCTGACATTTCCTTTCTTACTAGCCCAGGCAATACAGAACAAATTACATAAATATTCATGGAAGCTGCAAAGAGATGGACCTGCCCTCTGTAATCACGGCACCCCGAGCTGAAGAATTACATCCGTCTCCGAGCTGTCTGTCTGCTCATTGCAAGGGAGAAGGGCAAGGGGAAGAGCCAAAGAAGAGTGCAAATCACACTGAGATATTACGTACAGGGGACAGGTCCTATTTTACATTAAACACGCGGATATTCTGCTGTATTTAGCATATTAATGTATCTGGGGGAGGCGGGATGAGGAATCGGTACCCTTAAAGGGTTAACAGATAATAAACACCGCATTCCGGTAGCGACGCTCATTAGTAACAGCTCAAGCTAATTTGTTTGCAAATTAAACGGTGAAGATGTTTTCCAGTCTTGGCCTTTTAGTTGCTCCTTAGAAGTTGTGGTCACTTAATTAAAGGGAAGCTAAAAAAAGAAAAAATTCTAGTATCATGATCTCCCCTCCCTGGTTCCTGTACATCGGATATCACAAGAGGTGGAAAAAAGTCTTCAATGTGTGTCCCATGAAGCCTTCATCTTGTCCTTTTCTGCTTCTTCTAGTTCTAGTGCCTGCGAAACAACTTCATAGATAAAGGGGTTCCCTATAGGATGTCTTATACTTGGCTGGGAGGCAGATTGCTGCAGCAGAAACCTCTGTTACTTTATTTTCCGAAATCCAAATCAAGCTAAGACCAACCCCCTATGGTTTCCAGTGGGAGATGGAGGGGCACAGCGGGAGATGGAGGGGCACAGCGGGAGATGGAGAGGGACAGCGGGAGATGGAGAGGGACAGCGGGAGATGGAGGGGCACAGCGGGAGATGGAGGGGCACAGCGGGAGATGGAGAGGGACAGCGGGAGATGGAGAGGGACAGCGGGAGATGGAGAGGGACAGCGGGAGATGGAGGGGCACAGCGGGAGATGGAGGGGCACAGCGGGAGATGGAGAGGGACAGCGGGAGATGGAGAGGGACAGCGGGAGATGGAGAGGGACAGCGGGAGATGGAGGGGCACAGCGGGATATGGAGAGTGACAGCGGGCTATGGAGAGGGACAGCGGGATATGGAGAGGGACAGCGCGAGATGGAGGGGCTCAGTGGGAGATGGAGGGGCACAGCGAAAAATGGAGAGGGACAGCGGGAGATGGAGAGGGACAGCGGGAGATGGAGGGGCACAGCGGGAGATGGAGGGGCACAGCGGGAGATGGAGAGGGACAGCGGGAGATGGAGAGGGACAGCGGGAGATGGAGAGGGACAGCGGGAGATGGAGGGGCACAGCGGGATATGGAGAGTGACAGCGGGCTATGGAGAGGGACAGCGGGATATGGAGAGGGACAGCGCGAGATGGAGGGGCTCAGTGGGAGATGGAGGGGCACAGCGAAAGATGGAGAGGGACAGCGGGATATGGAGAGGGACAGCGGGATATGGAGAGGGACAGCGGGAGATGGAGAGGGACAGCGGGAGATGGAGAGGAACAGCGGGAGATGGAGAGGAACAGCGGGAGATGGAGAGGGACAGCGGGAGATGGGGGGCACAGCGAGAGATGGAGGGGCACAGCGGGAGATGGAGGCATACAGCGAAAGATGGAGAGGGACAGCGGGAGATGGAGGGGCACAGCGGGAGATAAAGAGGGACAGTGGGAGATAAAGAGGGACAGCGGGAGATGGAGAGTGGAGAGGGACAGCGGGAGATGGAGAGGGACAGCGGGAGATGGAGAGGGACAGCGGGAGATGGGGGGCACAGCGAGAGATGGAGGGGCACAGCGGGAGATGGAGAGGGACAGCGGGAGATGGAGGGGCACAGCGGGAGATAAAGAGGGACAGTGGGAGATAAAGAGGGACAGCGGGAGATGGAGAGGGACAGCGGGAGATAAAGAGGGACAGCGGGAGATAAAGAGGGACAGCGGGAGATGGAGAGGGACAGCGGGAGATGGAGGGGCACAGCAGGAGATGGAGGGGCACAGCGGGAGATAAAAGAGGGACAGCGGGAGATAAAGTGGGACAGCGGGAGATAAAGAGGGACAGCGGGAGATAAAAGAGGGACAGCGGGAGATAAAGAGGGACAGCGGGAGATAAAGAGGGACAGCGGGAGATAAAGAGGGACAGCGGTAGATAAAGATGGACAGCGGGAGATAAAGAGGGACATCGGGAGATAAAGAGGGACAGCGGGAGATGGAGAGGGACAGTGGGAGATGGAGAGGGACAGCGGGAGATGGAGAGGGACAGTGGGAGATGGAGGGGTAACAGTTGGAGATGGGGGCACTGTGGGAGATTGAATACTTGTGTTTTCTGGAACATTTCTACATGATTATTTATTGCAGCCAGACTCAGACTCAGATTCTGCGATATTTTTTTCCCCTAAAATGTATCCTGCCCTTGTACCTGTGTACAGCTGTGCATGCAACCCTGATCTGTGTAACACCAAGAAACATAGAGAAGCAACAAAGTCTGTGGATAAAATATTAATAATCGTTATAATCATTCATTCTACGTATGCGCCAAATTCACCAAGAAATTGTTTATTAATTACCTGATCTAGAGGTCACAGAATGAATTTCATGCTAAGTGAAGACTAGAAGGAGAGAAAAATGAACGAGTGCATTGAATATTCAGTTCTGCCGGCAATACAACCAACATAAAGATAGATAGATAGATAGATAGATAGATAGATAGATAGATAGATAGATAGATAGATAGATAGATAGATAGATAGATAGATAGATAGATAGATAGATAGATAGATAGATAGATAGATAGATAGATAGATAGATAGATAGATAGATAGATTTTAAAACATGATGGGGAATGTAGTGCTGTTTGATTCTCTGTGACAGTATCACACATGATAAGCTTAGATACACCAGCTTAGCGGACAGTATCACACACGATAATCTTAGATACACCAGCTTAGCAGACAGTATCACACACTATAAGCTTAGATACATCAGCTCAGCAGACAGTATCACACACTATAAGCTTAGATACACCAACTCAGCAGACAGTATCGACATGATAAACTTAGATACAGCAGCTCAGTAGTCAGTATCACACATGATAAGCTTAGATACACCAGCTCAGTAAACAGTATCACACATGATCAGCTTAGATACACCAGCTCAGCAGACTATCACACATGATAAGATTAGATACACCAGCTCAGCAGAAAGTATCACAAAGGATAAGCTTAGATACACCGGCTCAGAAGACTATCCCACATGATAAGATTAGATACACCAGCTCAGCAGACAGTATCACACATGATAAGCTTAGATATGCTGATTCAGTTTTACATTGTTCCTGGGAATTATTTTATATTAAAATTCAGTGACCTTACATGATGGGGGACGTTCCAGCAGACACTTTAGTAATTTTCTATTGTAACTGCCAGGAGAAGGGTCCAGCCCTGTCCTTGTGTTTGTAATAACAGGACACCTCCAGATACAGTAATGTGGGAGCAGGTTTTAGTGCAGCGACAGCCGCCAGACTCCACCGCTTTGGCCATCACTGTAAAATTCCCAGCCGTGTCCTACTTGACCTCCTGCATAATATCACACAGAAAACTCATTAAGGCTTCCCCACTCCGCTCACAGACCTTAATTCTGCCGCGCGCCAGCCCAATTTTGCTATGATATATGTGAAAAATAATTGAACTATATTTGAAAATATATTGGATATTACCGCTTACACACTGCGGGATTTATTGGTGTGATCTATCGCCTCTGTATAACCAACAGAAGAGAAGAGAGAAGAAGCATCACCCTGATGAGAGGACACCGAGGCATTAAGTGGTCTGAGACTGAAATTCACGAGGCATGACACTCCGCTTCCCTAAAAGCTCTAATCTAACCGCAATGTTGTTACCAAAAGCCAATAAGCTTTACATTAATTAATCTTGTTGAATGAAGGCGCGGAATTCCTAAACTCACCACTTGTATTTAAAGACTTGCCGTGACAAAAATATACTTAAAGGGAAAGTGTCATCAGTAACGAAAACTGGTGTGTTACAGCATATAAAACTTTTCTTATAGAATAAAGACATAGATCTGTCAAGGTGTTGGTGAAGCTTCCCTTAAAATCGTGATGCAATTCGTTTACTTTTGTCACTTGCAGTACCACTTTTCACCACTGTAAGAGACAAATATTTGCATAGACACTAAAGCAACTGCGCCCCTAGTTATGTACGTACCGACATAATAAATATATAAATACAAAGCTGGCACACATAATATATCAATACCAGATATAGTAGAAGAAAAATCCCTGTCTGAATGATCAGTCTAAAGAGCTAGGAAGTGGCACAAGATGTATACAAGATTTTTGGTGGTGGATTATAGGGAGGGTGCAAGGGACACGTGCCCAGGGGCCTCCACCATCATGGGGGCCTAAAGGCTTGGCCTCGACCACCCACAAACTTTGGCACTATTATTGGGCACAATGTGAAGCACTATTATTGGGGGCACTATGCTTATGGTAATATTTTGAGTGACACTATGTGTCAGCATTATTTTTGTGAGCGGTCACGAATGCGTGTGGATCAAGTTTTGAAGTCGCTAGCTCGGCCGTTTTAGACTTCAGTGGAGAGGGTCACATGCATGTGCGGCCACCTCTACTATATATGGCTGTGATAGGGAGTCCCGTGGGTGGTCCGTGTCCCGATGGTGCGGTGAGGGTGCCCACAAAATTTTTTGCCCAGGGCTCTCCACAACCTTAATCTGATCTGCTCTGGGCATCAGTATGCCTCTTATTAGCTTTATCATGAGGGATATGGCCGATTTATGCTTTTCCGAAGATGTGTGATGGCCCTTGGTAGTGAATATAAGAAGAAGGTAGAGGCCAGGGAGAAGTCCTGGACAGAAGAGTGTGAGGAGGACATAAGAGAAGAGGCAAGATCATAGGTAGAGTACAGGTTGCATTTGGTGGGGGATCTGGAGATGTACAGTGGGGATAGATCCAAATAAGATTTGTTAAATACCATTGAGATTTTGGATGTGTTAGGAAACGTCCGTCCTTTTACGACTACCATGACTACTAGTCTAACTTCTGGGCAGTTCTGGTTTTAGTTGTTGAGCCTATACCACTTCTCTGTCTTTCTTCCTATTAGATTGTAGGGTGGAGTATTTAAATCTGGGTTGGTTCTGTTTTTCTTTGCTTGTGATTTTCCTTGTCTCCATGTGTTTGATCAAGCTACTGGCCATACCCTGTACCTCTGACTATTTGTACTTTTTGTGCCTGGATGGTGTCTCTTGCTTACAGTGGATCCCACCTGGTTCCCATTGTTTTTATCTACCTGCATTCACTCCCCAGCGATGTTGGCACCTGACGCTCTAGGGATTACGGCACCGGCAGCATTCTTCTTAACTAACTGGCTCTACAATAGGGTTGTGCCTATCCATGCACAACCCCTAAAGGTGAGCCTCCTTTTACTATACCTATCAGAGAAAGCCATTGCTTATCTGACGTACTCACCCTATGTAGCGCCTTTTTGTTCTCTCTGTTCCCAACCAGCCTTTATATATACGCTATTTGCACTTTTTGGAACTGGACCTAGACTTTTCTCTAGATTACCCTTTGCTTAATGATTTGGACTTTCTGCTCTCGGCTGGTTTTGACCTCTGCAATCCCTGATATCCGCTAGCTTTGTGATTTGGACTATCTGTTTACCCTCTGGCTGTATTGTTATCTGATCTGGTACTGCCTGCATTGCACCTGTATCTAACACTGAACTGTTAAAACAACCTGGGTTCTATGCTGCAAAGTCCAACCTGCCTTGCAGGGGGCTCTGGTGAAAACTATAGAGTAGCCTTAGATTCTGTTGATCAGAGTTGTGACGGATTTGGGGTTACGGATTTATTTGCATGCTCATTCCTGACACTCTCCAGCAGCCTTTGGGGTATCGCTCAACCAGCAATTTCATAAACTTCCACCCTGGGAATTGCTCAACTGATGACTCCATAACAGGATGATTGGCAACCAGTGGAAGAACTGACGGAGAGAATAGGTGGAGGAATGAGAGGAGGGGTGGAAGAGTCGAGCAGTGAAGTTGCAGGGGATGGAACATACGGTTCTATGGTGATCTATGATCGGTTTAGTAGAACTGCGGGGTGGGGGTGCAGGTCTTGCAGCCGTAATATAAACTCTAAATTATGCGCCAAGCAATGGAAGGTAGACAATGTGGTAAGACTTGTTCGACCATTGCAACCAAGATGGATGGGGACACATCATGCAGACCAAGGAGGATTTGATTTCGCTGTTGTATGCTTGTCTTTGAGAGATTACATAAAGGGGCATGGGCAACCCCTTTGGTAGGTCAGACACAAGCTGATCTGAGAGATGGATCGGACTGGCCCACAATTAGATCTTCCGATGGGGTCAGGGCTCCAACACAAAAATGGTCTCTAAAGGTCCAGCAGAAGATAAATCCTTTTGGAGCCAATCACTTACCATTAGAGTCGATTTTTATGGGTTTAACACAAATAACCTATTAGATCTTATTGAGGATACGTCCTGCGTGGACAACGAATGCAAAGATTACAGCTGGAGGGGGGCTCTTAAATTATTCCTTCTAGTGGACCCAAGGAACCCCAGTCTGGAATTGGTCAGGGGCAAGCACATCTCATTGGGGAATGGATCAGTGTAGTCACCAGTCACCTCTCTCGGTCTCATGAATATGGATCCATCCAGTACAGCACTTATCACATTGGATAGTTTGGTTAGACCTATTGGCGAGACTCTTTACTGAATATGTGTGCGGACCGCCGCCTCCCCTTACCTGCTGACGGCCACGACCGCAGACCTTCCTCCTGTGGCCAACATCTCCTTCCCCGGAGACGTCTGCCCATCCGGCCACTCTGTCCTGTAATGTCCGCTGGGGGGCGTGCACTCGGTCTTAAAGGGTCAGCGCGTGCATATGTAATTAATTATTTCCCAGATCACCTGGACTATAAAATGGGCCCTGCCCTTTCACTCCTTGCCTGAGCGTCGTTGTTTTCTACCCATGTTTGTATTGCAAATGGTCCCTTAGTTGTATCCTGCTCCCAGTGTTCCCATACCCTGCTACCTGTATCCTGTATCTAGTGCTGGAGTCGTGTTGTGTCGTTGCCACACCTGCTGTTATACACCACGTCTGGTGTCACCTGCCCCACCTACCGTTACACTCCATCTGGTTCCATCTGCCACTCCTGGTATCATCCGCCACGTCTGGCGCTACCTGCCACATCAAGTCCATCCATGCCAAAGTCTCTGCTACCTTCTGGACTATCTCCGTTACCCTTGTGCTACAAAATTTGTATAGACTTTTGCATAGACTGTGACTTGGTCAGCTGCCACTCCGCTACGGTGGAGCAGCCTCGTGGGTCCACATACCCCTGGATCGTGACAATACGGATACCTAGAAGACTAAGATTTCGCAAAGCAAGCAACACAGAGACCAGCAGGAGCTTCAACGTAAGGACAGACCACGCTAATGAAATCAACTATACGGCAGACCTACTAAACCAAGTTCTGTCTGACTCTAGAATTAAAATGGAAACGGGAGGGACGGTAATTACAAGGACAAGACGTTTATTGCCTTTTGAACACCCAGAATGAGGAGGGCTGTATTATGCCGGGTGCACATCAAACATTAGGCCCCGTAGTCCCGGCTTCTCTCTGGAGGTTTATAATTGATGTATACTCAAGGCAGACAAGAGCGGAACTGTCCGATGTCCTGAAACAGAACGCATTTGCCTGACAGCTATTAAATCTGTAATTGTCTTGTAAGGACATAAGCAATTTTAATGAGACCATTGGGGAACTGGGCCACATCTTTCTACATATATGTGTCAGGAAAAGAAGACTCTAATGGAACGGGGAGTCGCCAACAAACAAGTAATCACGCTGTGACCAAAATCAAGTCAAAGTGGAGGCGAACAAAAAATACGGACGATTACTGTGTCACCAGGGATACAGGCGACGCTGATCTCCGCACGGGTCAAAGAGGCGCTCTCCATGATGAAGATGTTTTTAAGACTGGAGCAGCGGCGGCAATAATAAACTTGGTTGCATAAGACAATTCCAAGAACATTTTAAAGGCTCCTGCGCAGCAGCCCAGGGCTTTGTTCTGCCATCGAGAGAAATTTTACATCTTCACTCTTTAAACAAACTTCCATATTGATTTTCCAATCAAAGGGCCCTGCTGTCCACATACAATCAAACTGTATCCTGTATCTCCCATCTTAGTACACAAGAGCCCCACTGCGCCTATGAAGCTGGCGGGAGCTTGGCGTTCTAGCACAGCGTTCAGCCATGAAAAAGGTGGGGGAGGGGAGAGGGAGCGCCCCTTTTTATAGCCTTGGCCCCTTTTTTCTTGGCATCAGACCAAAGAAGTTTGAAGCGAAAAGCTGCGTCCTCTTGCAATCATGTCCCCATGCTGCGACTCCCCGTCGAGAGCAGCCACATAGAAACCCAAGCATTGTGTGCGCAAGTTCAGAGCCGGGCGTCTGTGAGATCTCTGCTCTCCAGAGTATTGTCTGAGAGTTTATATTATCTGAGAGGCAAACAAGAGAGGAACAGAGGGAGATCTGAGCCTGTGAAATGGGGCAGAGAGAAGCAGCGCTCAAATAAAGCAAGATAGACAGATATAAGGCGGCAAGCCGAGCAGAAGAACAGGAAACTAAGGAAGGGGGTCATGCACCGAGGAGCGAGGGGGGACCGCAACAAAGACGCAGCACGCTGAGAAATACAGAGAAATCCTCCGGGAGAAGTGGGAAGAAGACACCATACACCATATCAATAGAAGAAATCTAATGGTCACATGGTCAGAAAGTTCTGATGCATGAATATATTATTCACCTTTAGGGGGCGTAATGAGAAAAAAGAATAATTATTATAGTAATTGGCCAATCAGCTGCTGATTTATCAACCCATAGAAAACAATTGACGAATAAAATGACCATTTAGCAGAAAACGGACAAAAGACCATGTGATATTTATTCACCCTAATGGAAAGGGGGATGCAAAATGAACCTGTTCTTCCACTGATAGGTCTCGTATAAGCTATGGGAATGTTGCAGATGTACTTAAAGGGATTGACCTATTAGGACTACCCATTTTCATATACGCTGTCAGGAAATATGGATGTCACAGAGGGATCTCTGACCCGGGAATCCTCTCTATTAACCAGAGTAGAGCCACTACAAAATTCCACTCTAGAGGACTTCTTGATTCAGCGCCATGTAATACCACATTTCTCCTGCAGTGGGCGCTGCAGGAGAAATGTGTAGATTCCCCTTGTAATAACAGAAAACGGCTTCCAGCAAAGGCGGCACTTCTGTCTCCTCTCCTGACATGTCTCTTTTAGTAAATACTCGTATTCCCCATGAAATAACAATTCTGGAAAATATCTTCTTAGAACTCTGAGTTCTGCCGTTCCTCTGTTATTCCTCCTACAAATTTATGAATAAATTGACAACTGGGTGTGACCAGTCATAGGGGCATGTGCCTACACAGTCTCCCTCTGTCAGCACTGATTGGACAGTGTTATACTCTGTAGGGTCACACCCCCAACTGGTTACACCCAGTTGTCAATTTATTCATGCATTTCTCTGAGGAATAACAGAGGGACAGAACACTGAGCGTTCTAAGAAAAGATGCTCATGATATTCTAAAGCTTACAAAGTGCAATTTATAATACTGGTTTATTCTTAAATTAGAGAGGGGTCTCGGCACCTCTGTAGCTATAGCCCTGGCTGCTGGACCCATGGTGATCCGTTGATCATCAGTGGGTCCTCATTTAGAGAAGGGGTTTTCCATATGGTACAAACTTTTTATTAACTCATATACATTAAAGATTCCTTTAATCCAGCATCAATGGCAATTAATAGGTGTCAGATTATAGAATATTCTAGATTACCGAAAAATAATAAAAAATTAAAAAATCTCACTTGTAAAAGCAGAGAACCTTCTGGAAAAAAGTCCAAAATAAAATATAATCACAAATCGGCTGATCATTTCATAATAATTCTTTTTGCTCAGCCTTGTGGTCCTGTAAAATTTTCGATTTATATTACAGTAGTTCCATGCTGGAAGCATGGCCGGATTATCAGACTTTCTGAATTATCGGATGTCAGGTCAAAAAAATTCTCTCTTGCTGCGTCCGGACGTCACGACGTGGCAATATTCTACTCCCCCCTGTGCTATTATTTCCGTTTTTACCATATCCGAGACCACACTGCCTATCCACCCCTCCCTCCAACTCATTGGGTTGGACAGGTGGTCGGACGTGTGGGGCCGAGTTCGATCCAGGTCTATGTAAGATTCACCTGCCTTTTCTGACAGTCCGGTTACGCCCCCGTGTGTTGATTGGACAGGTATACACTGTGAATGCGCTCGAACTACTGTGGGGTCTGCGTTTGGTCACCATCTTGGTTATGTGGGATACATAGGACAGGGAGTGTAGTAATAACTTTACAGTGGGAGTCACTTTTAAGCAGCGGTGTCATATGATTGTGATTGGTGGTCAGGGCTTCGAATTCTGACCCCCTTCCTCCTGCCCTTGTTATGGCCCCCGGAAGAAGCGACGTACGAAACACGTGTAGGATTTGGATTTCCACATTGCCCCTGCCCAGCAAAAGGCACCCAAAAAATAACACAACCCAAATGCCCCTCCCCAGAACCCTACATTTCAGGAGCCCTGAGTGGACTGTATAATGTAGTCGTCCAATAGTTGCAGGGCTCGGTGACGTCCCGCGGTCACTACGAACGCAACGCAGATGATGTGTAATATGATTATTATTAATGATATATAACGTTTTATTAGTTTAATAGATCATTGGAAGAAGAGGAAACCACAAAAAGAAAAGATGCACGGGACCGGCCGGCCGCACACAATGATAGAAAACCCATAAAATATAATAATGTATCTGTAGGGTAGATTTATCACCTCCAGCTCTTATGGGCATTTATAATGTATTCCCCATCCTGAGAATCTTTATAGTAGCAGTAAATGCTATTGTCGTGCTATTGGTATCTGTTATCGATCGTTTGTAGCATAAAGTGAGCGGCGGATGAGCGTCTACTGTATGGAAGCCACAGCAAATAAGATTTTATGTACATAGTGCAAGAAGATAATGATATCATCCGAGCTAAGTGCCAAGGGTCAACAGGCCCAGGGCATTAGGGCTGGAGGTTTATTGATAGTTCCTGCGTACACAGAAATCATAGGGTCCTATAGCAAAGAATGGGCTCCGCTCCCAACTTATTAATAAGTTAATATCCACTATTTTGTAATAATATCTAAAATTCGGCGCTGATTCATTGCATAATATATCTATATAAAGGAGGTCAGTTTTTCTGACTTTATAAATTATTTAATTCTGGCTGCCTGTAGCCACCACTAGGGGGAGCTCATGGGATATGAATTTATACAGCTAGTATTGAGCTGAATAGGAGCTGCATACATCTGTATGTAGGAATTCCCCCCCTAGTGGCAGGTGCAGGTCGCTACTATGACTGTGCAATGACGAGTAGCAGTTCATTGCCGAGTCCTGGCATCTAAAGTAAAAATGAAGCAGCTTAGCAAATAGATTTGATTAAATCCTGCTATGTGTATACAGCTCTTAAGCAAATCTATATGTCTCCATGGTTACAGACTACTAACAAACCCTGTGTAGTCTGATCCTGCAGTCATGTGCTACTCCACTTAGGGTATGTTCACACGCTGAGAGGCAGTTACGTGTGAAAAGACAGACTGTTAACAGCTGCCTCGTTTCACACGTAAAAGCTCCTCCTCGTAATTTACGAGGCGTCTGAGACGCTCGTAAACCTTGAGCCGTGCTTCATTGATTTCAATGAAGAACGGCTCAAATTACGTGGCAAAGAAGTGCCCTGCACTTCTTTGCCGAGGCAGTAAATTTACGGGTCGTCGTTTGACAGCTGTCAAACGACGACTCGTAAATAACAGGTCGTCTGCACAGTACGTCGGCAAACATCTGCCCATTCATTTGAATGGGTTTGCCGACGTATTGCAGCCCTATTTTCAGACGTAAAACGAGGCATAATACGCCTCGTATACGTCTGAAATTTGGCCGTGTGAACATACCCTTACTCTGTCCCATCTTCTTGTTGACCGAAAGACAGTAGAAGAGGAGGGAAGAGCATAACACAAGACTGCGGGATCAGACAAAAAAAAAGGGTTTGTTTGTAGTTTGTAACCATGGAGACATATTGATCTGCATAAGAGCTGTATACACAAAACGGTAGGAGATTTTTAATCTTTACCTATTTTTGAAAAATTGCTTTGATTTATTTGTAAACACTGAACTAATAAAAATGACTGCAAACACGTACACACCCTGCTCTGCACTGCAATAAAGGAACTACAGAGTTGTTGGTATTGTAGAGCTGTGCACTTGAGGTTCTTTAGGACTATGGATCTATGGGCCTGTAGATTTGTGGATCTGTGAGGCTGTAGAGCTAGGACTTGTGGAACAGTTGAGCGTTGCACCTATAAAGCGGTGTGGAGAAGTGGGAGCTGTGCACCTATAGGACTATGGAGCTGTATATAGTGTCTTTCTACGAAAGAGTCTAAGGAGGTTTTTTTCTCTGAATGAGCTTCAGAGGTAGCTTTAACCAATCATATTCACTGTTGCACAGAAGTGAAGGGAGGACCAATCGGCTGCAAGCTTGTGAAGAAAGTTGCTAAATTATGTATTTGGAACATTAATGAATATTTGAGTGGCCATTCTGATTGAGATTAGAGATAAGACAACAACCTTCTCATAGGGCAGAATAGATTTTTTATATTAGTATAAAGACTTTCCAATGGTCTACATCATCCACTAATCCGGCATCGGTCCAAAATGTGCTGGACATGGTTGTACATTACCGATAATGTATTAATTCTACACAAATTGAATTTTGTCCAAATTTTCCAAAAGTTTAGTGCTCCGCAAATTCCGAAATGGGGGCACTTTCATTTCACAACAAATTTATTCAAACTTACTTGAATCCACCAGCCAATTCAACCAAATCGGATGGCCGATTAGTGCGAATCGGACCCAAAACTAATATTGGGAAATTCACTTATCTCTAGTCTATATATAATAGAGTCAGACCACACATCTGCTATGGGGCCCTTGAAGAAAGGGGGCCCAGCCTTGGTTGGATCAATCCATTTTAGAACCTTTATTGGACTCCTGGAAAGGGACTCTTCCGTCCAGGGTAACATGACGGACCAATCAGGTGTCGGCTTGTAGGGGAACCTGCTTACTTATGTATTCAAAAAGGGCGGAAACCAATAATGAATATTCATGAGCGGCCAATTTGATTAAAATACAGAAATTAATTTCTGTATGATGACCGTGTATAAAGACAACATCCGTCTCATCGAGAATGTATCATCCTAACATGATTTGTGCAAAAACACAACATCATCTTTAATATAAAAAAATTTCAAAGCTTCAGATAATCCACTAATCCGGCATCCACTCCAAATGTGCTGGATTATCAAAATTTTGTTTCTGAAAAGTTGACTGCAGTTGTAGAAATAAACACTATTACCAAAGGGGAGCGAGCGAGATGAATTAGAGAAGGGCGGTGACGCATGGACGAGGGAAAAAAAGATTATGCAAAAGAGGCGAAGGATTTAGTAAATGTTGCATGGCATTATTGTTAACACAGCCAGAAAATCACAATTTTAGGAGGTCTCGGGATTTACAGTTTAATCACAGGTAGTTGATAAGCCTTTGTCATAAAATTATTGTAATTACTCTCTCGCACTATGTCTTACGACTTACCATAAAGTTTATCTCTCGTAAAAAGAAAAGGACATTTAACTTAATTGAGATCCTACGCCGAGCTCCCGTGTGGAGCAAACACATATTGTACGTTACCCCACGGGCGACGCGTTCCACCTTCCTTAATAACGGGGAGCGCGCGCTGACCCTCGTCTCTTCTCATTGTTGTCTTTCCGGCCCGGATTAAGATTTATCTTCGAGACAGAGAAAAAGTGAATCAAACCCAAAGTGACATCTTTATCACCTATAAAATACATCCCGTCAAAAGATCTGCCGCATTGCGTCCCGGGGCCTATGCAAATCCGCCCTAAAGTAACTGTTTTTTATTTTAATTGTATTAATTATGCAGCGCTGCAACAAGACAGATCCCTTGAAACCTGATCATAAAAAGGACTGTCCTTGGCGGGGAGACAAAATATCTCCTGGATCTGATTTAGCACCGGGGAGGAAAGCTTCGCGCCTCCAGAATATATTAAAGGATGTGTGAAGAAAATGGGAACGCGGTGGGATATAAACCACCATATCGTACTATAGGACCAGTGGTGTCATGGTGACAGGCAGTGTCGGGCTGGGTCTACCATCAACCTAAACAGAACATGTAGTCCTGTATTACTTCTTGACTCTAGAAGAGTGAGTAACACATGACTGGAGCATCCGACTACGCAGGGTTTGTTTGTAGTCTGTAACAATGGAAACACATTGATCTGTATAGGAGCTATGGACACAAACTCATGACTATTTGAAAAGTTGCTTTATTTGGATTTTAGATGCATTGGAACGATAAAAAAAATAATTTTCAGAAGTGGAGATACCTTTTAAGGAACTATGCCGTTTTTGAGGTTCTTTTGGGCTTCAAATTGGGTTGTCTTCTGTTGGACTTTCGGGGCCTATTGTTAAATCAGAACCTAGGCCCACTGGAAGATCCACTAGTTCTCTCGTGGACCAAGCCTGATGCCGGGGACACAATGGCCATGGCAAAATTGGAACATGTATCGATAAAGTTATTCTATTCAAATTGGACCCTTGGACCAATAATTAATCTAGGGCCAAAAGACCCTTGCTTGATACTCCTAAAAAAAATATAGGCCAGGTTGTATTTTACCAGTGATTTTACGCATGACTTTTGGTTTGTATTGATGAACGACCGATTAAATTTTTGGCCAGGGCGCTTAAGATGAAGGCCATAAATCATACAATATTTTTGGCCATGTTGTCCAAATGAAGAGTCGTCCAAGAGTCGGCAGAAGTCCTTCTGATGTTTATGGTCCTATATTCTGAATTTCTGTACTCTGCTACAGTCCATACGATATCTCTAAAGACACAGTTATTCTATGGGCTATGCCGGCTTGAGGTTGCCTAGCAACCACGTGTCTTCCTGTCTGGGTGACTACCAATTATTCTACATGTACAAAAAAAGGCACAGGAAGTTATATCCTGTATACATTGAACTGCTTCACCGTCACCAGCATTAATAAGAGCCAGAGGCCACTGAAAAGCAAATACTAGACTCCAGCATGAATTATTAAGGATTCTGTATAATTTCAGTGTTAACGTTTTCTTTACAGAAATCTCCCCTTAGGTTCACCCAATTATTAGTTATGGTTGATTAAAAGTTGCCCAATGGGTTCAAGCTAATTCTCTTTGTTAAGCTGCCGTGACTTCATCAAGGAAATCATGAGGCTTCACCGTATCACAGAGGAGATGATATCTGACAGAGGTTAAGATGGGGCTTCACGGTTTCGCAAAAGGTCGAGGAACGCACTTAAAAATCTGAATTTTTCTCGGTTCATTGTTCAGAAGAAAAAGAAAATGTAAGATAAAGAGTCAAACTACTGAATAGTACGTCCAAAGTTTTCCTTTATAGGAAAGAAAATTTTATAGCCTGCTGGGCTCTGCCAATAAAGATGCTTAGAGTGACACCATTTTTTTTTTTAAACAACATTTTCTGCTGTATTTCTTTATATATTGTTATAGCGCTTGGAGTTTACTTTTTCTGCTACACCGCTCCAAATCCCCTGCAAATTTTATAATGAAATTTTGACAGCCACCACTAGGGGGAGGTTAGTGGATACTGTTTTATTGAGTTCAATGCACATGTATGTAGAAAGCGTCTAAGCTCCCCCTAGTGGTGACCGCAGGCAGACAGAATTTTATTATTTTACATTTAGGTCTATGCAATGGCTTTGGAGCCATGTATCATAAAAATGGATCTCTGACTGCTATAAAGATTTATTAATAAATGATTTACCATCTAATTTTGGTTTGGCTTTTTTAGATTTTACAAATATTCAAAAGCTATAGAATTTTCTTTACAATAAAGGAAAACTTGGGACACACGATTCAGATTTTTAGCCCAAAAAAGTAGTGGACACTAACTTTAAAGGGGCATAACCTTCTTCCCTGTTTCCAGAAAACCCATCCGCCTCATCAATTAGTGGCCAATGTCCTGGAAAGGTAGGAGGAGGGTCAGGGGGTCCTAATCTAGAAATAGATGTTGGTCCCGGATCTGAAACCCGCATCTTTTGGATAAATGTTCACGATGGGAAAACCCCTTTTAAGGCTTTGTTTACACAATGCATCTTTTTTGTGTGTGTGCATTTTTCTTGTTTTTCCAGATAAAACTGTGATTGGATCAATATAAAAGTAGTCTAAGACTTGTGTGGACTATGTAAGAAATTTATTTATTCCAAATAACGGGATCGGACCCTGTCAAAAGAAAGTTGGAGAATGTTTCCTAGGGCTTTTTTTAATGCTTATTGGGATCTCCTCCTCTTTTTTGGCAAAATAAATAAAAAAATGGATAAATCACATAAAGTTCCCATGGGCACAGTGTTAGGCATTTTTATTAGACCAGGTTCACACTGTGCAGTTTTGCTGAATTTTTAAAGCCAAAGTTAGGATAGAATCCCAAAAAAGTGACGTTTTAAGAAGTTGTCTACTGTAGAAAACCCAGGGCTCAAAGTTAATAGTGGAGACTAAAAGAGTGTCTCTCACTCTGGAGTACCTAGCCAGTCCATACATGAACAGTCTACTGATTTCAATGTAAACTGTTGTAATACTTAGTTTCCCCTGTGGTGGCGCTGTGGGGAATTGAACACTTTTTGCCAAGATTCCCCACAGATTACAGCTGATCACTGGGTGTCCGAGTGTACAACTCCTTTAAATTCATAATTTAGTCTGAACCATACTTCATGGACCGGGCCTTAAAAAAATAATTTGGGTTGAGTGAATTTTCCCCAATGAATGTAACAGAATAATTTACAGTGTCGCCTGTTGGGACCACACAATAGACATAAGTACAAGGACCTCTTCTGGGGTAGAACTCCCTGTTCTTAAGAGCATTAGGCCGGCAACATATTTTTGTTGCTTTAGAAAACTGAAGCTGTAACGTAATATTATATGATATAATAGTCCTCGGCATTCAAAAGAGTTGATAATGGAAAAAGTCGAGGAGAATTATTATTTTATCTGGAATCTGCAGCACTGAACGCACCTCTAATCTCTGAGGTCACCGTGTGTGTCTCTTCCGCGCGGCCTTAATAGGACAGATGAGACGCTGTGCACGGCCTCCTCTCTAATGTGTTTCGGTGAAGGATGGAGGCCCCTCTTGCGGGCAGCACCTCGCCTCTCGCACAAGCCTCCAATGAGGACAAATCACCTCACCGGCTTTGTAGTCATGTTCGGAAGACCCGGCGGCGCCGCGTGAAGGAGTTGGGAATGATAAAGAGGCCACAGTTTTCCAAACGACTTCTATAACATACACCTGCTGCCTGCCAGGCTTCATAATGCAGGGGCACGCCAGCAATTACTATGCCCGGAGCATGAAAACACACCGGGGGTAACTCTTTCATGGCTGGAAGGCAGGTCTAACAATGAATTCAGCAGTCCAAGAGTTACCAGTGTGTCACGTCTATGAAAGGATTAGAGGGAGTTGCGAAAGCCCTTGTAATGCTCCGCCATCAGCTCCCTACACCTCTCTCGTTTGCAAAAACATTAACTTTCTGTGGAATGAGGGTAATTTGCTATTTGAGGACCAAAATAAAAAGCAATTATCATCATTATCGTCCAAACCAGCGACACTTTTATTCTGTATTATAGAAAACCACAGTGTGACGGCAGATTATCAGATAATGATGTTATACAGCAAATAGTCTGATGTGAAATTAATAATAACACCAGCGTCTGCGTTCCTTTATTTTTATATTTTCACAAGGGGGCAGAGGAAAGTATTACAGATCTAGCAGTGTCAAGATAGAAAAATGTCAACAGCCTTATTGTCATTCATATAATGTAGGGATAGACACATTACAACATGATGCACTGACCTTACACTGAACATAGGGGGCAGTATTATAGTGGTTATATTCTTGTATATAGGAGCAGTATTATAGCAGTTATATTCTTGTATATAGGAGGCAGTATTATAGTAGTTATATTCTTGTACATAGGAGGCAGTATTATAGTAGTTATATTCTTGTATATAGGGGGCAGTATTATAGTAGTTATATTCTTGTATATAGGGGGCAGTATTATAGTAGTTATATTCTTGTATATAGGAGCAGTATTATAGTAGTTATATTCTTGTATATAGGAGCAGTATTATAGTAGTTATATTCTTGTATATAGGGGCAGTATTATAGTACTTATATTCTTGTATATAGGAGCAGTATTATAGTAGTTATATTCTTGTATATAGGAGCAGTATTATAGTAGTTATATTCTTGTATATAGGGGCAGTATTATAGTAGTTATATTCTTGTATATAGGGGGCAGTATTATAGTAGTTATATTCTTGTATATAGGGAGCAGTATTATAGTAGTTATATTCTAGTATATAGGAGCAGTATTATAGTAGTTATATTCTTGTATATAGGGGCAGTATTATAGTAGTTATATTCTTGTATATAGGGGGGCAGTATTAAAGTAGTTATATTCTTATATATAGGGGGCAGTATTATAGTAGTTATATTCTTGTATATAGGGGGCAGTATTATAGCAGTTATATTCTTGTATATAGGAGCAGTATTATAGTAGTTATATTCTTGTATATAGGGGGCAGTATTATAGTAGTTATATTCTTGTATATAGGGGGTAGTATTATAGTAGTTATATTCTTGTATATAGGGGGCAGTATTATAGTAGTTATATTCTTCCATATAGGAGCAGTATTATAGTAGATATATTCTTGTATATAGTTCCAGTATTATAGTAGTTATATTCTTGTATATAGGAGCAGTATTATAGTAGCTATATTCTTGTATATAGGGGGCAGTATTATAGTAGTTATATTCTTGTATATAGGGGGCAGTATTATAGTAGTTATGCTCCTTGTGCATAGTGGGCAGTATTATAGTAGTTATATTCTTGTATATAGGAGCAGTATTATAGTAGTTATATTCTTGTATATAGGGGCAGTATTATAGTAGTTAAATTCTTGTATATAGGGGCAGTATTATAGTAGTTATATTCTTGTATATAGGGGGCAGTATTATAGTAGTTATATTCTTGTACAAAGGGGGCAGTATTATAGTAGTTATATTCTTGTATATAGGGGCAGTATTATAGTAGTTATATTCTTGTATATAGGAGGCAGTATTAGGGCAGATACAGACGGACGTTGCGTTTTTGCGCGCGCAAACAACGCAGCGTTTTGCGCGCGCAAAAACCATTTGACAGCTGCGTGTGTCATCCGTGTCTGATGCACGGCTGCGTGATTTTCGCGCAGCCGCCATCATAGAGATGAGGCTAGTCGACGGCCGTCACTGTCCAAGGTGCTGAAAGAGCTAACTGATGGGCAGTAACTCTTTCAGCACCCTCGACAGTGAAAACCTGTTAAAAAAAAAGAAAAAGTTCGTACTTACCGAGAACTTCCATCCCGGCCGTTGCCTTGGTGACGCGTCCTTGGTGACGCAGCTCTCTTGACATCGGGCCCCACCTCCCTGAATGACGCGGCAGTCCATGTGACCGCTGCAGCCTGTGCTTGGCCTGTGATTGGCTGGAGCTGTCACTTGGACTGAATTGTCATCCCGGGAGGTCAGACTGGAGGAAGAAGCCGGGAGTTATGGGTAAGTCAGAACTTCGTTTTTTTTTACAGGTTCATGTTTTTTGGGATCGGTAGTCACTGTCTATGGTGCTGAAACAGTTTAACTCTTTCAGCACCCTGGACAGTGACTATCTCCTGACGTCGCGTACCGGACATTTTTTTGCCGGGTTCGGCCAAAACGAGTTCGGCCGAACCCGGTGAAGTTCGGTTCGCTTGTCCAGGTTCGCTCATCTCAAAGACACTCCGTTTGGATGTTCGGAAACAGAAAAGCACGTGGTGCTTTTCTGTTTACATTCATCCTTTTGACAGCTGGTGCGCTGTTTCAGTCGGTTCGCACGGAAGTGCTTCCATGCAACCTGCGTGGTTTTCACGCACCCATTGACTTCAATGGGTGCGTGATGCGCGAAATACGCAGAGTTATTGAACCTGTCGCGTTTTGTACGCAGCGAACAAACGCTGCACAAAAAGCACGGACTGTCTGTACTGCCCCATAGACTTGTATTGGTCTATGCGTGGCGCGTGAAAACCACGCGGCCCGCACGGACCGAATACACGCTCGTGTGAATCCCCCCTTATAGTAGTTATATTCTTGTATATAGTTCCAGTATTATAGTAGTTATATTCTTGTATATAGGAGCAGTATTATAGTAGCTATATTCTTGTATATAGGGGGCAGTATTATAGTAGTTATATTCTTGTATATAGGGGGCAGTATTATAGTAGTTATGCTCCTTGTACATAGGGGGCAGTATTATAGTAGTTATAGTCTTGTATATAGGGGCAGTAATATAGAAGTTATATTCTTGTATATAGGAGCAGTATTATAGTACTTATATTCTTGTATATAGGGGGCAGTATTATAGTAGTTATATTCTTGTACAAAGGGGGCAGTATTATAGTAGTTATATTCTTGTATATAGGGGCAGTATTATAGTAGTTATATTCTTATATATAGGAGCCGTATTATAGTAGTTATATTCTTGTATATAGGAGCAGTATTATAGTAGTTATGTTCTTGTATATAAGAGCAGTATTATAGTAGTTATATTCTTGTATATAGGAGCAGTATTATAGTAGTTATAGTCTTGTATATAGGGAGCAGTATTATAGTAGTTATATTCTTGTATATTGGAGCAGTATTATAGTAGTTATATTCTTGTATATAGGAGGCAGTATTATAGTAGTTATATTCTTGTACATAGGGGGCAGTATTATAGTAGTTATATTCTTGTACATAGGGGTCAGTATTATAGTAGTTATATTCTTGTAGATAGGGAGCAGTATTATAGTAGTTATATTCTTGTATATAGGGGCAGTATTATAGTAGTTATTTTCCTGTATATAGGGGCAGTATTATAGTAGTTATATTCTTGTATATAGGAGTAGCATTATAGTAGTTATATTCTTGTATATAGGGGTCAGTATTATAGTAGTTATATTCTTGTATATAGGGGGTAGTATTATAAGAGTTATATTCTTGTATATAGGGGCAGTATTATAGTAGTTATATTCTTGTATATAAGGGGCAGTATTATAGTAGTTATATTCTTGTATATAGGAGACAGTATTATAGTAGTTATATTCTTGTATATAGGGGGCAGTATTATAGTAGTTATATTCTTGTATGGGGGGCAGTATTATATTAGTTATATTCTTGTATATAGGGGGCAGTATTATAGTAGTTATATTTTATACATAGGGTGCAATATTATAGTAGTTATATTCTTGTACATAGGGGGCAGTATTATAGTAGTTATATTCTTGTATATAGGAGCAGTATTGTAGTAGTTACATTCTTGTATATAGGGGGCAGTGTTATAGTAGTTATATTCTTGTATATAGCGGCAGTATTATAGTAGTTATATTCTTGTATATAGGAGCTGTATTATAGTAGTTATATACTTGTATATAGAGGCAGTATTATTATAGTTATATAATTGTATATAGGAGGCAGTATTATAGTAGTTATATTCTTGTATATAGGAGGCAGTATTATAGTAGTTATATTCTTGTATATAGGAGGCAGTATTATAGTAGTTATAATCTTGTATATAGGGGCAGTATTATAGTAGTTATATTCTTGTATATAGGGGGCAGTATTATAGTAGTTATATTCCTGTATATAGGAGGCAGTATTATAGTAGTTATATTCTTGTATATAGGAGCAGTATTATAGTAGTTATTTTCTTGTATATAAGGGCAGTATTATAGTAATTATATTCTTATATATAGGAGGCAGTATTATAATAGTTATATTCTTGTATATAGAGGCAGTATTATAGTGGTTATATTCTTGTATATAGGAGGCAGTATTATAGTAGTTATATTCTTGTACATAGGGGGCAGCATTATAGTAGTTATATTCCTGTATAAGGGGGGCAGTATTATAGTAGTTATATTCTTGTATATAGGGGGCAGTATTATAGTAGTTATATTCTTGTATATAGGGACAGTATTATAGTAGTTATATTTTTGTATATAGGAGGCAGTATGATAGTAGTTATATTCTTGTATATAGGAGCAGTATTATAGTAGTTATATTCTTGTATATAGGGGCAGTATTACAGTAGTAATATTCTTGTACATAGGGGCAGTATTATAGTAGTTATATTCTTGTATATAGGGGCAGTATTATAGTAGTTACATCCTTGTACATAGGGGCAGTATTATAGTAGTTATATTCTTGTATATAGGGAGCAGTATTATAGTAGTTATATTCTTGTATATAGGAGCAGTATTATAGTAGTTATATTCTTGTATATAGGGGGCAGTATTATAGTAGTTATATTCTTGTATATAGGGAGCAGTATTATAGTAGTTATATTCTTGTATATAGGAGCAGTATGAGGGCGGGTTCACACATGGCGGAATTCCACTTAAATTCCGCTGCGGACACTCCGCAGCGTTAATCCGCAGCGGAGCCGTTTCTCCATTGACTTTCACTTTAATTTAGCAGTGTTCGTTTACACGATGCGTACAATTCCGCTGCGGAGCATAGGCTGCGGAGCGGAATTTGGTGTCCGCAGCATGCTCTGTCTGTTGCGGAGCAGTGGCGGACTCATGGCGGAATTTCTCCATTGACTTCAATGGAGATTCAAAGTTCCGCAATGAAGTCCGCAGCTGTCATGCACATGTCATGTGTGCTGCGGATGCGTCTTGCTTTTTTAACTTGACATTTCTTCATTCTGGCTGGACCTATGTATTTCTAGGTCTACAGCCAGACTGAGGAAGTCAATGGGGCTCCCGTAATGACGGGAGCGTTGCTAGGAGACGTCTGTAAATAGTCACTGTCCAGGGTGCTGAAAGAGTTAAGCGATCGGCAGTAACTGTTTCTGCACCCGGGACAGTGACTACCGATCCCAATATACATGTATCTGTAAAAAAACATATAAGTTCATACTTACCGAGAACTCCCTGCGTCTGTCTCCAGTCCGGCCTCCCAGGATGACGTTTCAGTGTAAGTGACGGCTGCAGCCAATCACAGGCAAAGCACAGGCTGCAGCGGTCACATGGACTGGCGCGTCATCCAGGGAGGTCGGGCTGGATGCCGAAAGAGGGACGCGTCACCAAGACAACGGCCGGTAAGTATGAAAATCGTTTACTTTCACTAGGGAAAGTGCTGTCCCTTCTCTCTATCCTGCACTGATAGGGAGAAGGGAAGCACTTTTCCCGCAGTCTGCAGCAGCTAGTCCGCATCAATGTACTGCACATTTTGTGCAGATCCGCTGCAGAATCTGCAACGCAGATTCTGTGCGGCATCGATGCGGACAGTTGCGGAGGAATTCCGCCATGTGTGGTCATGCCCTTATAGTAGTTATATTCTTGTATATAGGGGGCAGTATTATAGTAGTTATATTCTTGTATATAGGAGCAGTATTATAGTAGTTATATTCTTGTATATAGGGGGCAGTATTATAGTAGTTATATTCTTGTATATAGGGGGCAGTATTATAGTAGTTATATTCTTGTCCATAGGAGAGGATAGACGTGTGCTTGTGAGCTCCCTGTTAGGACTATGCATGGCTTCTGACCCAGGTGGAGGGGAGGGGTCCTGGGCTGATGATCCTGGGAAAGCCCAGAGTCTGGAGTTTGGCCTGCAGCATGGAGATGGTGGAGGTGATGATCTGGAAATGGTGGCTGGTGAGTCAACTGAATCTCATGATGTTGGTGAATTGTGCACAAAAATGACAAAGAAAAATATCTTTAAAATGGAAATGCAAGTTTGCAAATTGAGAACTGAAATTAACCAAGAGACTGATCCAAAGGCAAAGCTGATGAAATGTGAGTGTCTGGATGTTTGCACACGTGAGCTGGTTATATTGAAGGAGAGATTGCAGAAAGAATCATGCACAGTACCCAAAATAAAGAACTGGGCAGTTGAGAACAAAAGGGAGACCAGAGCCCAAACTGTGAAAAGAAAAAATATCATTGCAAAAAAAGACACTGACTATAATATTGTGGCACAGGGAAACCCTGGAAGATATGAGTGTGCAGTGGCTGGAGGATCACATCTCTCATCATGTGTGGGGTCTGTGCAATCAGCCAACACAAATGCTGCTAAAGCTGCAGAGAAATTTGTGCCAGCTGACGAGGGGTTAACTGCAGTAGACTCTATGTGCAGTACTGATGAAGTGAATGCGAGTGGCACTCCTGGGAGTGAGCAAGAAAGTGCCGAATATACTGACATTGTAAGTGAGACTTCGCTCAGCGCGGTGATTGACAGTCTGATATCGGATGAACCAGCGGCACAGGTTGAGGCGGACATTGCAGACCCTGTTCTGGAGGTTCAGCCTTCCGCAGTGTCAGTGAATGGAGTGGAGGTTACACAGCGATCAGGAGCAGACACAGGAGGATCTGCAGTACAATCAGCTGAGGAGAGGTCCAGTCCTGACCCACCTGCTGACAGACCTCAGTACAGGAGACTGTTCTCCAGCGTCACAAGACCGACTAACCCCGCACCTCAGAGGAGGAACACGGTCAGAATCAGGTACTCAGGACCAGAGGAAAACCTCCCCTCCAGACTCCACATTGGGAAAGTTTTGTTGAAGGAGTTTATGAAGTTTAAAGCTTCTGAGGTGTTCGCTCTGATCCACGTTCCCTCCAGCAGGAATTATGACATCAGTTTCAAGCTGCAATATAGTCTAGATTTATTCTGGAGTATTTATAATGATACAAAGGAGCACGCGATGTGGGAGCATCTACATGTCATCCAGCTGACTAAACCCCAGGTAGTCACTGCCACCGTCCTGTTCCAGTCTGAGGTGGTGGCTCTGGCAGATTTGCAGCACTGGTTGAGCAGATATTGTGAGGTGAAGAGACTGCCAACAAAGATCTATGATGAGGAGGAGATCTGGAATGGAGGATATTCTGTCAAGATCCAGCTGGTTCAGGAGAATGGAGTGACCAGACATCTGCCGCACTCCTTCTACCTGGGCTCGGAGAGAGGCGTATGTTCCTTCCCTGGTCAACCGCGACGGTGCCATAGATGTGGGGGCAGACACCTGGCATTCAACTGTTCCCGTATCAAGTGCTCACTATGTGGTCAGTTTGGGCATGTGAAGGACGATTGTACAGGACCTGTCATCTGTAACCTGTGCTTAGGACCTGGACATACATTCCGGGAGTGTCCGCATGCAGAACATAATAAAGAGGAGACCTTTAAAAAAGCCATGGAGAAAGAGCAGGAGGATGTCTCCATATGTGTAGATATGACCCCAGAACCTGGAAGCCCCAGCGATGATGTGAGCCAAAGTACCAGAGACTCTGCTCCAGAGACGAATGTCCCATCTGTGGATGCTGCACAAGTGTCACCAGCCACTGAAAATAGAGGTCATGCTAAAAGTAAAATATCCAGTCGCTCTGTCACCAAAACATCTAAACATCTGCCCAACACCAGTAAGGAACCAGCTGATCCAGCCGCAGTGACCAGTAAGGAACCAGCTGAGCCAGCCGCAGCGACCAGTAAAAAACCAGCTGGGCCAGCCGCAGCGACCAGTAAAAAACCAGCTGATCCAGCCGCAGCAACCAGTAAGGAACCAGCTGATCCAGCCGCAGCGACCAGTAAAAAACCAGCTGATCCAGCCGCAACGACCAGTATGGATGAGGAGGGATTTTAGACGGTTAAAAGGAGAAGTAAAATAGATGATTCTTCTAGGAAAAAAATCACTGCTGCAAAGAAATCACCGGAGTCTCCAGTGCTGGCGATAACTGGGGGACGTTACTGTGCGCTGGGGGAAGATGACCAGGAAGAAGAAGCAGAGATGGAGCAAGTCTCCTCACACAACCCAGATGACAAACCTCAGGATGAAGACGCTGACCCCCCAATGTCCACCAAAAGATGGGGTGTTACAGGACATAGCAGTGGAAGAAGGAAAAAAAGTAGAAAAGACATGTAACCAAGATGAGGCTGAAAATCACCTCCTATTAATGTGAACAGTGTGAAGAATAGGAGCAGGCGGCAGGCGATATTCCAGCGTCTGTCTGACGACAAAACCAATGTCATCTTTATACAAGAGACTTATCTACAGAGTAATGTCCCTGTAGTCACCACCTCTAGTGGGACAGTGAAGCTCTTTGCTGCTGTATGGAGACTTCTACCCCGAACTCCGTTTATATCATAGAGGTTCACTATATGTCATAAATGTGGTGACCGTGTTTCCTCTGTGGTGTGCGCGATGCTGCCCGGTCACCAATAAAGAAGAACTCTCCTGTAATACTGTCTAGAATAATATCATGAAAAATAGTTGAAACAATCTATACTGGAGCAATATTCATATATTATGGTTTGTTTAATGATTGTGATGTTATCAAGAGACAAATGTTTATTTTCTTTATCTGTTATGAGTGTATTGCAAAGGTATTGTAATAATTTGTTGCAAGTTTTCAAATAAAAAAAGATAATTATAGTAGTTATATTCTTGTATATAGGAGGCAGTATTATAGTAGTTATATTCTTGTATATAGGGGCAGTATTATAGTAGTTATATTCTTGTACATAGGGGGCAGTATTATAGTAGTTATATTCTTGTATATAGGGGCAGTATTATAGTAGTTATATTCCTGTATATAGGAGGCAGTATGATAGTAGTTATATTCTTGTATATAGGAGCAGTATTATAGTAGTTATATTCTTGTATATAGGGGGCAGTATTATAGTAGTTATATTCTTGGATATAGGAGCAGTATTATAGAAGTTATATTCTTGTATATAGGGGGCAGTATTATAGTAGTTATATTCTTGTATATAGGAGCAGTATTATAGTAGTTATATTCTTGTATATAGGAGCAGTATTATAGTAGTTATATTCTTGTATATAGGAGCAGTAGTATAGTAGTTATATTCTTGTATATAGGGGGCAGTATTATAGTAGTTATATTCTTGTATATAGGGAGCAGTATTATAGTAGTCACATTCTTGTACATAGGGGGCAGTATTATAGTAGTCACATTCTTGTACATAGGGGGAAGTATTATAGTGGTATTATGCTTGTGCACGGTAGGTTGTGTTATAGTGGTTATATTCTTGTGTATAGGAGGGTAGTATTATAATAGTTACTGGTGGTAGCACTTGATGTATAATAGGAGGGACATTCCAAACAAAAATATATAATCATAATAATATTGAATACAATGTATATTTTAATCTTTTTAGCATATAACTTATGAGTGTTTAATTTACTTATGACCTTAATATAAATTGTGGCTGGAATTGCCCTTTAAGCATTTGTTTCTAGAACAACATATGAACAGTGTCGGGGTGAGAGTTAAATGGCTTCAGATTTTTCTGTGAGATGAGGATTAATGGGAAATAATGGGATTCTCTGCTGAAGATAAACGCGCTGCCTGCTACGAGACAATTATTTTAATGAGGACAAAACTCTATCTTAAAACATTACATTGTAATAAAATATGCTCGGAGGAAGCACTCGGAGTCACCCAGTGACCAATGACACAGACATTACATACAGCACGTTAACCTTCAGCCGCTATGCATATTATTCTCTCCAGTTTAACACTTGCATCATCCAGACGGGCATCATGATTGCAAAATGTTTGTATTTGAATGATTCACTGTGCTTACCCCGACAACAGAGGCCCCTGTGGAAGAACAGTATATGGGCTTTTTGATTTTCAACTGTGAATGTGATGGTACATATGGCATTTCTACCCTTGAGCTTTCCTTACTGAAGTTAGTTGTGATGTTAAAGTTGGGATAAAAGATACGCGTTTCAACCCTGAACCAGGGTCTTCCTCAGGCTTGTGAAAGAACCTTTCAGAAGCCTGAGGAAGACCCTGGATCAGGGTCGAAACGCGTAGCTTTCATCCGTATTTCATGACATATATTGTCTCAACATGTATGTCTTTCAGAAATAAAAACACAAAATTGTAATTTTTTTTTCCCTCTCATTTAAAATCTTGTCCAGACTTGGAATTCCAGTAGAATTTATTCTACAAGTGCAGGAGCACCTTCTACCAGAAGTGATAATTTTTTTCTCCACAATTTGGATTTCATCCACATTGACTTCCGCTGATTTCTCAGCCGCCGCTGTTCATTTTGAGGGCTAGCATACTGTTCATACACGGAGCACCAAGGCTCCATTCGTTTGATGATCGAGTTGTG